>NC_079969.1:24196458-24481438 GCF_029852145.1 Microplitis mediator
TAATCTCTTCAAGTTTCCATATTTCAATTATTATTTTCCAGCGTTGTTTTATGAATAAGAAAAAATAAACATTCAATTTAACTGCCCATAAATATAAACACAAATAAATGAGACAACAATTTCTAACTTTCCCAAATGAACATATCAACAATAGTAATGATAACAATAATAATCATAACAGCTTGTTGTTAAAATGAAAATTAATTAACATCTATATTTAATTGATTCATATCCACACCTGTAATTAATCATTCCGACAGCATAACGAAGAATTAATGTCTATATAAAATATGAGTATATGTATAGCATATATATTTATGTGTGTATATATGTTACTATGGGGTGCTAACCTAATTTCAAGCGTTACTTGTAACATTTCAAGGTGTAATAGTCACGAGAGTACACAGAAGAGACCAACAAAGGGGTATCAACACGTTAATCATTATATATTGGGTTTCGTCTCGTACGTATACCCATAGTGTATCTTGAGTCTGTTTATGTATAGACTGGACGAGCAATGGGATTCGTGACATGCAGGTTATATCAGTTTCCTATGTATATAATATCTATGTATATAAGTACAAAGTGATAGGGTGAAAGCTATATAATGTGTACAACGTGAAAGGAAACCCACTGTGATGATGGCTTATATACGACCTCCTCACACGTACAGATATATAGATATATGTATATACACACGGGAACTAAATTGATTGGTTGATAGTTTGATGGGTTGATGCTTAATGGACGCAATATTCGTTCGCATCGGCTATTAAACTAAGAACTGTATCAACTGGAAACATTTATGTCCATTATTTTATGACAATACGTCCGATCTCTTGCGATTTAAATTAAGATTTATTCGTTAATAAGAACAGTAATGAATATGAATAAATAAATGCTGATTGCTATGAATAAAGATAAATGTATGAGTAAAACGCCAATAACATTATCACGTAAAATTAAAAATTGCCAGGGTAAGTTTTTTTCTGATGTTTGATACCCTGCAATTGAGCTAATAATTCATTTGTGATTTATATATTTTTAAAGCAATCCCAGAAACTATTACAGCCGCGACTTTTCGACGAATCAATATATGATTCATAACGTGAGCAGTTAATCGTTAACGGTTCATTTAGTTCGATTGCACCCAAGCACGAATCTTTCTTGGAAAAATATATTTACTTAAAACACCGGGCCATATTAAAACGTAGGATAGTAATTTTGAAAAAAATTGTATATTCAGAATACTAATATTTGGTTAGAAATAGATTTAAGGATGATCGATATGACCTGCTAATGATCGCTATGCTGCTATTTGACAATAAATTATTAAATGTCGTGTAAAATTTTGTTTCTGTAGGAGTAAGAAGGGTGGGTTGCTATATAAGAATTTTTGTAATAACTGTATGAGGGTAATACGGAAATTATGAAGTAATTTAGGCCACAAATTTTTTAGCTCGGAAAAATTTTGTTACAACAATTACCAAGTAGTATTTACTTGAATTATTGGAATATTACTTTGTTCGATTCATTTTTTTATTTAAATAAAATTTTTGGAAAAAAATTGATTTATTTATATTTGGAATTCACTCTTACAAAAAACAAAAATTATGAGTAAAAAAAAATTTGAGTATTGTGTCGTTTAAGAAAAAAAATAATTGTGAATAAAAAATAAAAATGAAATTTTTAAAGCTGAAAATCTCCAGTCTATGATGTCTTTGACAACAAAATTTTTTTGAATAACTGTAAGTAATTGCAAAAAATTTGCGGAGTGAACGCGAATTAAATCCTGAATAAATGAGGAGCGGATGACTATGTATTAATTTAATCCCCTTGGAGTAGAATTCACTCCGAAGAGGAATTTATTTTGATGTTAAACTCCGAATCGAAGTGAATTCAAATTTAAATAAAATCTGTAATCACTCTGATTTTACTCCGTTTTTTTTACAGTGTAACAATCGATACACATGAATAACTTTCGATCCCAAGTGATTTATAATTTAACTTAATTAAATTTTTATTTTAATTATTTTTATAATTCAAGGTACATCCAACGATTTAAAATTGAGTGTTGGACTTACTTTGAATCAATTAAAAATACTTTGAAATGAACAGCAATTACAATATCGAAATAAAATAATATAACGCATGAAGAAAGAGTTAGTGAAATAGAAATAAAACCCAGTGGATAGACAAGTATCTGTCTTTCTCTCTCATAAACGCAGCTGCACTGCGATGGCCGGTTTACTCGGTAAAGTCCTCAACGGCAAACTTCACATAGAATTATTTTTGATCTCTTTCTTAATATTTCCTACTTAAGCCTTAAGTAAATTCTAATGTCTAAATCAAGTTAGCTTAAAAATTTTCCCTTAGATCTAAATTTTATTACCCAAGCACTTAATTTAACATCATCTAACACCGATGAATATTACAGTTCCCACGAATTCTATGTTGATTTTATTTACCCGAAAAGTAGAGTAAAGAGCTCCTGTCATTTAAATCAAAATTTTATTTCTTTCTGTCTCGCTGCTAATGGAATTAAAGAGTGCATATCCACCCGCTAATGAAACTAACGGTTTCCCATGGATTTCGGTAGCCGATAATTTTTGATGAAATAATTTTCAGAGGTCCAAAAATTAAAATAAATGTCACTTAAATTTACGATCTCCTGTTATTTTCTATCATCTCTATACGGAGATCAGAGGTAAATTTTAAAATGTTTTCTTAAAAATTAAATTATCGCTTTTAAAAATATGTACCACTAATGGATTTAAGTAATTAATATTTGGTCGTAAATGAATTAACCGTCTGTATCTCTGAGTCCCTTACAAATAGTAAATTTTCTAAGATGACAGGTTTCCGAGAATGAAAGTAAATGTCACTCAAATTTATGATCTAATCCTTTACTCTCACGCTCTCAATATTTTTAGCCCCACTTTTCTCCCAAAATTTTCGTATATAAACCCCGGAAAAATAATTAAAATCAGTCATTACTTCTACTACCGAAACCCTTGTCGGATCTATCCGCGAGCAAGATTCCAAAATTCGTTCTCGTGACGGTCCACAGCCTAGGCAACCGGACTCCTAGATCGATAACCGGAATTCAATTTTCTTTACTTTTGTAATTTAAACCTTTGTCGGATCCATCTGCGAGTAAGACTCACTGAATCGACTTCAAAATTCGCTCTCGTGACGGTCCACAGCCTAGGCAACCGGACTCCTAGATCGATAAACGCAACTCGATTCTTTTACTAAAAATTATAAATTACGCGACTCAAATTTTATTTTTAAAACCTTTCCTCGTGACGGTCCTTCGCCTAGGCATCTGGACTCCTAGGTTGGATACCTAAAATAAAATCATTTGAGTTCGCATCAAAATTAATTAAACCCCTTCACGTGACGTCCAAATCGGAGTCCTTGTTCAGGAATAGTTAATTCCGCTAATAAAAACCTAAAAATCATAGCAAATTCACTCGAAGGCAAAGCCGGCCTTTCGGTTCAGCGTGCAGTGCGTTCGTTTGAATAGATTCAACCTGTGAATCTCAATAAAACTGTCATAAACATTGTAAATTCCTGTGTGCACAAATTCAAATTGGTGAATTTGGAGTGAGTGTGTGTGCAAGTATATCAACCCTTCTGGGTAAGTCTAAAATTATAATATTTACATGTAAGATTCAACTTGTCAATATACAACACATGTTTTTCTTTTAATACATTCGTCTTTTTATTTACTGTCCTTTTTCTCCAGCATTCAAGTGCTAGTAAATTAAGTCATAGTAACCCTAAGTAAGACGGAGAAAGAACACGGTCTTCTCGAGGGCCCATATTCACCGACCCAATATCCCTCTCGCTCAAAAATCCCGGACCTACCCTAACGCCACGCAGGTCATTGAACGGGACGGTCTATAGTACATCCGCTCGGTACAAATAGACAAATAAGTTATAAACCATACGAAATTATAACATTCTTATATCAGCCACGTGAGCCGAATTCCTTGGTTGGATGACAGAATAAAAATAATTTCATATTATAACTTATAATTTAATAATCGGTGCCCAATCACTCATATGTTCTCACACTAGCCACGTGACGGTTCAATCGAACTCCTTGGTTGAGTTATAGAACGAGATAATTCGGTATTCCGATATTAAATAATAAATTAAAATAACCCTTTCGCCCGTCGCCTTCACTCACTCCGATCGTGACAACAGAGTAAGGAACCAAAGAAAAATTAGCAAAAGATAAATTTTCACCATTTTAAATTCAACTTTAGCAAAATTCGTGAAGTGAAGAAGACTTTTCCCTAGGATTAATCTTCATTGATCTTTTCTCTATAATTTGGTTGACCGAAAATCGTCATTCGAAGATTGTTATGCAAATGAAAAAGTCATCAAGGATAAAATGACATTTGACATAAAGTATTGTTATAAGAAGACTAGTAATTTAAAAAAACATTATCTTTGACTTTCATTATTTTTTAAGTAGCTTATTTTACCCCGTTTGTTCTACAAGCTTTGAATATTAAAAAATAATGCAGTGTATTACAATTGAGACAGCGTAAAAATAAAATTAAAATGAAAAAAAAAAATGATTGCATTAAAAGAGTTAAGAAGATTTGTTATTTTCACAAGTACTTTAGACGTTATAATATATTTTTCGTCTCATCCTACTAATGCTAACACAGCTATTCCTCTTGAGGGAAAATTACTACTCTTGCGTGAGTCTCGTAACATGCTGCGCTTTAACAAGACTGTGGCTTCATTTGCATTTATTTCCACCGGCATAATACGAACTAAGACTTGTTACTGTACAGTTACAACCCTGAAATCCTACTCAACTCTTCTACTCTTCTTCTTCGTTGTGTTTAAAACCATACTACCGCTAAACTGTTAATTTTTAAACTCTTCAATGACCGACCACATTTACAATTACCTTCAAAATATTACTATCCCACGAGATAACAAATAAAATATAAATTAAATAATAAAATTAAAATGGCACAATTTTCTCGCCATTTAAAATTTATCTTCAATCTTGATTTTTTTTTCTCTTTTCTAATTAAAAATCACGATAAAATTTATTACACAATTAACGTAGCTAAAAATTAATTATTTAATGCATAAAAAAAATAAATTAAACAACAAAAGTTATAAAAATAAAAATTTCAGTTAATTTTTACTTCTGAAGTGTTACCATATACTGGCACGTAGAGTACAACTTGAAATTGGTAAACGACTCCCACGTGGACTCCAAAGCAATTACATTCAACGGATTTGTAACTCTATTTATGTACATACATATATGTGTATATATGACTTATACATAGGAGATTAGGTAACAATATTATATATAACCCGTAACCGAAAACTCTCCAAGGGGCAATACGAGGTATACATATATAAATATAATACAGTACAACAAAAGTCTTTATATAATCAACCACAGTCGGCATTTAATATCACGTGTAATTAGTGTGAACCCGAAATTTACAATTAATTGAATAATTACCGGTTGAAATGTTTAGTGGAATTGAGTGGTTAGTTCATCAGATCTCGGGTATAGTAGACTGATGAAGCGTATTTGTAATGAAAGTAAATCAAATTGATCAATAGGAGCGTGATTTATTAAAGTATTCTCTTAGGGAGTGATATTTCTGATTGCACGGAGAGAAAATAATACTTCTAATTCCTAAGTAGAACGATAACCTTTACTATGTTACATAGTAACGAGGATTTTTTAGTATCAAAAGTCGGGGGATAGAGTAATCCCCCCCCCCCTATTCTACATGATAACGTTGGCTATGCTAGCATAGGAATGATTACTATTCTACATTGACGAGAGAACTATGTAAATGGACATGATTACAATGTTCCATGGCAACAATTAAGATGTTGTATTTATTTTATAATTAGTAAAGGTTATGACAAAATAACTCAAATTACTTCAAATATATGTAGAAATTCAATCAATCTATTGAAATAATTAAAATATGACTCAGTATGAAATATCAAATTTTGATGAAAGGTGAAGAATAATGTAAAAAATTAGAATATTTAGAGCACTAAACAATTTATGTATTTTGTTGTCTCATATATGTGGTGGTTCGGCTTCAATCCGCAAGATGGCATTTACAACTCGCGCCTCTCGCAGTACCTCGTCCTTATGCCTGTTTCAATGTATAACATTTCCAACATGTAAATTCTAACACGGCATCTTAGGTGGGGTATACGATAGACCTAACTGAGGACTCTCAGCTATCGTATACTTAGACGAAACGCCTCTCACCCCACAAATACCTTTTTCCATCTCTTCTCTTCTCATTACCACTCACAACGTTTCACTCTTTGATATTTGGCGACTTAGGCAGTGATTATTACAATCTAATCCTAAAGTATCGTCGCTAAATATATTTATTTACATAGCCCTAATTTCCATGCTAGATAGCGATTTTTACTATTTTACTTGTTTCAATGTAACATATAGCAATCATTTCCAAAAAATGGTAACGAATCATATTCTACATACACGCAGATAATTTTTGAGTAAAAATTACCTATAAAGTTTGGTACTGTAACGACATCTAGCCAGTAACTAAATTTTTACTATAACGTTAGTAGAAATTGCACTCCATTTACATGCTATAGAGTAGTATATTTTACAATGTGCATGGGAAAAATTTAGATATTTACCACATATCCTCATAGCGTCGAGCTTTGTAGGTAATCTTTACTAAAAATTTATCTGGGTGTAAAATTATTTACCATTTTATAAAAAATGAGTCTGGTTACTATGTAGAATGGTAATCATTACTATTCTTTCTCTCCATGTAGGACATTTCCGTATATTACTTTGCTACATGTATTTCCATGTAGTAACTTTTAGAAGTATAAAAATGTCGCAAGGGAGTGGCAGAATAGATGTAGCCGTACAATTAATGAAGATAGAAGGGTATAAATTTTTAAGGGAGCTAAGAGAGACGAACAGAGGTAGAAAGAGGAATACGAAGGTTGTACGATCGGCAAGCAGCTTAAGCTACAACCGAAATTCAAAGCAATCGGTACAATAAGCGAAACAATAGTGCTCACAAGCACGCCAACTATGCACACAGCCCAACTCAAACTTAGGACGCTTCCTTATCTTCGTGAAGGCAGAGAGATATTTAAACTCTGGTACCCTACTTCTCATGATGCCGTACCAACTATATACATATATATTTATAATGCATACATAAAACTGTTCTGTCTCACGTTCACATTATCTCTCTTTCTCTACCTAATATATACATATATGTACATGTGCATGTGTGTCTTATTCTTGTTGTTTGTTTCTTGCAATAATTTACATTCTCAATACCACACATTACATACATATACATCTATATATCCATATATGTACTACGTTTGAATGTGAACCCTTTACTCTTCACCTCAATTACTAAATTTACTAACCGATTTCATCCCTATTTTACCTTCACTGTAATAACGATGCTATGGCACCAGTTGGCTTAGCCAACCAACTGAAATAATTATTTTCAATGACCTGGAAATTGGCATCACTGATGAAATATATATATCATGTGAATTATTAAATAATAAAATTAAATTTAATAAAACAGATTGAGAAAATGGAGATATTTTATGGAAAAAAATTTTTTTTTAATATCCACTAGTAATATTATAAATATTATACTGGAGATTTTTTAATATAAAATATTGAATTCAAGTTTATTTCAAATATTAACAAGCACTTTAATGTTATAGAAAAATTCATAAATTTAGAAAAAATATGCCAAAACTGTAGAGCTTTGCTAACAAAAATTATACATGGTTAAAATGTGTTATCTTAGTCTGAGGTGAAGTGAAAGAAGTTTTTTTAATATTTTTAATGCCAGTACGAAAAAGCGATGGAGAGGTAAAGAATAAAAAAAATGACAAAAGTAAATAAATTATCACCAGATGAATTCACTGCATTAACCCACGGGTTTCTCAACTCGTCGGAGCATACTCGTATTCAATGTAAGCCAACACAAAGGTGGTGTACTCTGCGACAGACAGTTAGAAGTGATGCTAAACGTTGCACTAGTGCTACTGGAAAACTCAAGAAATAAAGAGAGAAAGAGATTGAATCCCAGGACAGTCGTTAGAAAACCAACTGACTCACTTCTTTTTATTTTACGACAACCCGTCAGTTACACACTATAATTTTCTTCTTTCTTTGTTTTTTACTTCTCCATTCAAGTCTTCGAGACTTGACCATTCTTTCTCACCTATAGCGATCTAACCAAGACAGATGGCAGTTCTCAACTCACGATTGTTTTTCCAACTTAAACTTCTCGATCTTTTCCTCAATAGTTTACTGTATACCTCTATCTGTCTACCTTTCTGTACAAGTCTACTATATAGTCATCTCACTAACTGTCAGCCTTGAGTCAAAAGATTATGAGTTATATTTGAAAATCATTTTCATTCAAAAGCAGTAAATTTTATTTAAATAACTTCAAAATTTATTAAAAGCTTCAAACAACTTCTGTTGGTTGCAAACAAAAAATTTTCAAAGCACAAGACACACATGTCTTTGATCTCACGGCAGAAGCGTCGACATATGTTCTAACTTACATTAATACATGAGTGCATTAAGAACAACTCAAAGATGATGAGCCCAAACAAGATCACTCATTAAAATGAATATTTCGAAATATAATTAGAAATAAGTACCCTTTGAATGAAGGAAATTGACATAAAAGTTTTAGTACATAGGTATAGAAGTAGTATCATCAACATTTCTGACATTTTCACAAATGGCAGTTGAGTAAGTTGACTATTGTAGTTGTTTGAAATTTATACCACAAACTTCATCTCTTGAAGGCAACGTGCTACTATTTTCTTTTTCTCTATCTCTCTTTCTCAATATATAAATATATACATACATATATATCCCAGTACTTATCTTCAGAATGACAAAACAACTACTATTCAAGACATTTCTCATTGACGTAAATGAGGAAAGACGCTCGTCGTCAGTATTATGTTATTCTCTACATCGAGTGTAATTTCAGCAAAGCACAACATATACATATATATATATTCTTTACTATCTAAACTACTTTAATAATCTTACTCATATGAAATTAAAGAATTATATGGTTAATTCAAGTCACATTAATTTGTTATTATTTATTATTTATTTTAGTTTACGTATATATTTTTTGACGCTTATATTTACTGAAACTAGTAATTATAGAACACTTTAAATAAACACTAAACTAAAAACTAAAAATGAAATAAAAAAAAACTTTATTAAAAGTGCTGAGTTAAATGGCTCGAAAATAAACTGTGGAAAAGTATCAAATAGTGTCATACAAATTCCAAAGGATATTATTGCACTTTGATGTATCATATAGGAATGAAAAAACGACCATAGTATCAGTGAAAATAAAGCTCGTCGATGAACATATACCAAAAACACATTTACATATATATGTATGTATATATATATATATATTTATACATATATGATACTAGAGTCACACAATGATTTTGGACGTGCATTGGCAGAATTGGCACCTCGTCACTTCAACTCGTCCGACGCAAAATCGATCGACCGGAAACACGATATCGCAGTCTCCTATCGAAATATCCGACATGTACGATACGAGTAGGAGATGAGCGGACAAGGGTTCAAAAGGTCGGGGGCAGCATTGTAAGCGATTCAGCTAGTGTAGTGGTTGATACGTATTCCGGATGATAAGTATCAGCGTGTCTTTTTAAACCGGACACATATAAATTTTTTTATGTATAAACATACATATATATATATTTACGGTAGTGGATATGTTTAGAGGATTGAGAGAAAAGACAAAAACAAATTATAGGCAATAAAGATTGATGCATTGTTGAAACACACGATCGGACGTAGTTACCGAAAATGCCTTTACTCGACTCACAATCGAAACAATGACCTAATTAAAGTGGAAAACGACGCCCAGTCACAATCACTACCGAAAGCAGTCTATCTAGCTTGATGCCTGTATGCCTACAATTTCCATTTAAAGCAGTTGTCTGTAGTAAGCCCAATGTAACTTGACTACGGGGTGTTGCACGCTCGCGAGTCATCAGGTTTTAACACACCGGCAACAACACATATACAAAACTAGGCCTTATTCTCGACTGAACTGAACTGCATTTCCTTTTACCTCACTTCTATTTCTCTCTAATTATATATGGATGTATATATAGTAAATCTATTCGTCGATATGTGTGAGAGTGTATATTGTGACCACATATATATAGATTGACAATGAATCGCTTTATTGGATACATATATCTCCTTCGCGATATTTTATCACAAGTTATTATTATTTTTAGTTATTTATTCGTATCATTTCATTATCGATTTAAAAGTTGACAGGATAAATTAATGAATACATCGAAATTTAATCAATAAATAGAGTAATAGTCAATTTTGATATGCATTCGAAATTATTAATTTGTGATTTTTTCTACTTGATAATAAATAATTATTTTCAACGTGTCCGTATTGGAGTACTTATGAGATCTCTCGATGTATATTCATCATTTTTAATAAAAATTTTATATCTTTTGAAACAATCCATTAATTATAATGAAATTTGGCTTGGATATAAAATTTATTCTTCCGAACCCAGTGAGCGGCCTCTCATTTTATAAAGTATGTAGGATTTTGTTTTAAGAGAATAAAAAATTATTTCAACAATAGAATATTGCGTGGCAAAGGATGAAACAGAGGATTTCATGATTTCAGATGAGGGTGAAGTTGACTGCCGAAGACGAAGGCAAAGGCTGACATCACCCGAAGTCTGAAAATCGAGTTTTATCCCGTGATAAGCACTATATTTTTCATATTACCTACAATGATACTGAGAGTTTTTATGTCTGGAGCCATTTGCAACAGACTAATTTTTGAAGGATAGTGGCAAAAAAATAATCCTGTATTTTAAATATTAAAATTTAAGTACCAAACCAGTGAAAAAATGGCATTTCATCAATTCGATAATTGTGTTTTTTATTAGAACTCAGATTATTTTTTTAATTTTCCAAAGCAAACTTTAAATTGGTTGTTTATGAGAATTATATGAATATTTTGACGTTTACAATTACTAAATGCGATTCTAATAGGGATAAAATGAAGTCAGAATTTAATTTGTGGGTAGAAACTGATGAGTTTCTTCCCTAGGGAATTGATTACTTTCTGCCCGCTAAATCGCGTTGGTCTGAAATTGACCTGTATTCACTAGTTAAACAGACATTGAAACTCGCAGTTGATATGGAAAGTTACTAGTTGGATATCAAATAAAAGCTTATGATTGGTTCTCTATATAAAAAAAAATAAAATCGAACGGATTTTGACCAAAATGACTTATTTGGTATCCATGTAAGTCAAAAAAGTCAAAGAAGAATTCGTTTTGGGGTAAATTGATTTAAATTGAGTCAAATTCAAGTTATTTTTTGACCTGGATTTTAAAATACATATTCAAATATTTAATCGATTACATAATACAAATGAAGGCGCTTAGAAGTTTGACCCCGATCCCCGCCCCTCTGTCATGAAAACTAGAGGATCGAAAAATTCGACAAAGTTCAAGACAAGTTTATATTTTTAAGGGGCACACCTAGTGTAAAGGCCTAAAAAAAGGGTGATTTTTGGGAATTTTTATTTAAAAAACTACTTTATTAATTGTTTCAAAATTTTAAGAGTATATTTATACATGTTTTAAGAATATACAGCGAAATTTCTGAAATCAAAAATTAAATATTTTTCAAGTTATACACGATCTCCGACGGCGCGAAAAAAAAGGTTCTCCACTGCTGCAGTGATTCCGGGCTTCTCGGTGGATAAAATCTAAAAAAAAAAATTCCTCGTTGAACTAGAAGATATTGTCCGTCTAATGACCTACGATCAAAAAAAGTATCAAAAATTGATAAAATGGCGGCGATTTAGAAAAAAAGTCGAATGTCACCCAAAATTTTGGTCGTTTTTGGCCTGCCAAAATTCGATTTTTGATCAGATCAAAAAATCGATAGGTCATTGTATGAAGAACTATATAAAGAACATGTAGAAAAAAAATTCGGTAATGATCGGATCATTTGTCTTTGAGTAATCACTGCAGAAAATTCGGAAAATGCTGTTTCAAGAAAAACGCGTTTAAAGATAAAATGATCATTTTCACTGTTATAAATGGTTTAAAATCATACTTACAGCTAATCTGCTATTCCAGGTTTTACACACCACTAAATTACTAATTGCACTGAAAACTGATATCGGTTATTATACACGTAAAAAAATTTAGTTCAACTAAGTTAAGATAAATCATCAAATGATCATTTTTATGACTCATTCGTCATGATCAATATAATAAATTTCCTTTATGAAGAAATTAAGATAAATTTAATTAAGTAATTCATACGAAACACTTGGATTGATTGTATCAATTACCACTTTACTTTTTAAAATTTTTCATTTGAAATTTAATAAAACCAAGTTTAATAACAGAAATTTAAAATAATTATACGAGCACAAAACGAATCCATGTACAGGAAAAGTTTAACTAAACAACTACTCTCGTTTATGAACTAAAATAATTAAGTTTTACAAACTTCTATATTATGAATTCTATATTATTCATAGATTATAATTAATGAAAAATTAATTTCATACTTCCTCAGATTTTATTATGATATTTATCAAATTATTAATTGATATTATAATGGTAAAAATAATTAAAAATGAATGACAGTTAAAATAAAAATTGAAATGTGCTAAAAAAATTTAATAGCGCGAAGTAAGCATTGAAAAAAAATTAAATAAAAATGTAAGAATATGAAAATAAAATAAAATAAAATCGTTCACACACCCTAACTACCAACACTTGATTTTTATTCGAAAACGAGGTCATATATAGAAGGAGAATCTTTGGTGAGAATAATACGATCGACGTGCGATTTTCTATATGACCCCGTTAACCTGAAATTGAAGAGTCAGGAATAATCATTTCTGAACCTCGTTATATATATATATATATATATACATTTAATATATAGTGCTGTATGAAACGAGAAATGTAACAAACCAAAAGAATAATGAGACTAAAAATAAGAAGATAGGTGTGAAAGAAAGAGAATAAGAAGTGTCGATGCAACCCTTACTACCACGGCAAATGTATTATATCTATATATATATATATAGATTATTGCACACGGAAGTACAACTTGACTGGGGATTGGCCTCCTTCGCTGAAAATCACGAAGAAGTTCGCGATCCGGACGCGATAAATTACGCTCATACGAAAGTCGATTTGGCGTCACGCTTGAGAATAAAATACCCCAGTTCTAGAAGTAGTAGAAGCAGAGGTAGGAGTAGTAGTAGAAGTAACACCAGCAATTGAGTCGTTTTATACCCCCGCGGCGAGTGATAACCGAAATGTCTTGTGACCTAGACCTGAACTGCAACTGTCACTAACAATTGTCTGTAGAGAGTGAATTCAGTGCCGAAAAAAATAAAAGAATAAACTGAAAAAAATAATTTTTTTTTTTCACTTCCATCTTCTTTTCCCCTCTTCTTCATCACACATGTATACATAGATGTGTAGTAAAACACAGTAACACTTGCTCACACCCTACTCTAGATATCTCGGCAGTCACGCCAGAGGGAAGTCAGTTGTGACAAATGCTACCGCGATGTGATTTGTCTCGCTCGCCCATTGTTCAATACACGTGAATATCAAAATGACAATTCCAATGTGTATGCTGGTTATATCATCCAACTAAATGTCATTAGTCATATTAAAAAAAAAAAAAAAAATTTTCACATACTAAAACATCGTAAAATTCATCTAAACTTTTTTATATTCAAATTTTTTCATATTATACAACCGTTGTAAAAAAAAATTATTATAAAATGCAAAGTAAAGGGCTTGTTATTCATAGAAAATTTTTTAAAACTTCATAAAAATAAAGTTTCAATTATCGTTCCCGTTTCTGCTAAAGAATATTTTATAATACGAATGACACTTGATGTCAAGTAATTGTACTAATTTAATTATAAATCTATGCTCTACCTAATTATAAGTTACAAAAACAATACTTTTTTTTTAATAAACTATATATACTTTTTCCCTTGACATCATTTATAAAACAAATTATTTAATTTTAAATTACATGTCAGTTTTAATACCGAGTACTTTATGTACCCTATTAATAATTAACAAACAGTCTAATTTAAAAAGTGAATTTTTTTTTTTTTTTCAATCAAATAACGATCAAAGCCGGATCACAAGGATGTTTAGCAGTTAGTGATGTAATCGTATGCTTGATCAGCTGCTAAATAGAGCTTTCAGAAATGAAGCAATCTGTGTGCATACATATGAGTTTAGTTTAGTTTAACACACATGTGATAATTTAACTTACACATATAAATTATACACATATGCACACATAGACAATAGTAAAGTGGCTGAGCTTCCGAATAGTCTCATTGTGGTCTGTTCAAGCGAAATCTAACTCTATCGTGTACCCCTCTCTCTGCTATACACTATTCACAAAGAGCTATTGCATGAGAATGTGTATATATATATGTATAGAGTGGAAATTCGGCACTAGAATCACGTGTATGTCTCTATGCACGTGTACATATGTATATAGATGCGTGTCACTGGCGTCTATGATCCTTACGTGTGACAACCATTAGCATTCTGTGTGTGGTAATTCAGACATTGCGTTCAATGACCATGCGACATATTCAAATTGGCCTAATGAGATAGGTATATATATATATATATATATATATATATATATATATATATATAAGCTATTTAGGTTTGAATATAATACTCTGACAAACAATTACAATAAATGTACCGTGTTGATTGTATAGTTTAATGTTAAATGTTTGAAAAAAATAAAAAAAAAGCTACTAATGTATTTATGCGTGTAAAATGTATGTATGTAAGTGTGAGTGTGTATGTCTTTAATATTGAATATTTTTTAAACGTGGGTAAATACCCGTGTAATTCCCGTGTTTATTATTCATTCACAATTTACTGGTGCTTTTTACACTATATCGTTCTCCATTAAACACAATATTAACCCCACGTCATACTTAAATGTAACGCTTTTCTCATCGTACCTTGCATAACACCCATGTCGTCCTTGTTCTCATCCTTGTCGTCTTTTCCACCTTGCAACTGCCAAAGTATTATGCAAATGTAACTCTCATATAACCCTACACTATGTATTCAGGCGACACGTTCCCATTAAATTTTGTGATAAAATTTTCCCACGTTATTTTTCTTTCACTCCCTCTTTCCTCACTTTTTACACTCGTTTTTTTGAAAATGTAAATATATAATATATAAATTCTATTAAGCAAAATTTATTTATTGAAAGAAAAAGAACCGATGGAACTTAAGAAAAAATATTTTTCTAATTTTAATTTTCGACCACACATTAAGTAAGTAATAATTAGTTTAATCTACTTCGACTTAGTAATGTATATTATAATATAAAAAGCTTTCACTTGGAAAATTAAATTTTATTTCAATTATTGTGAAAAGAAATTAACATAAAACTTTTGCTGAGGTAATTTTCTCGTTTAACGATATTTGTGTGTGTGAGTGCGTGTGTGTGTGCGTGTTTATGAAATTTAATCATGTTCATTTCCCCCAGTGCTTATTCAAACATTCAATAATAATCAGCATTTCATTTGTACTGTTTAGCCACGATATAGTTATAAATGCAAGCCTAATAACAAATTTTCATTTAAAAACTCGATCTCAAAACTTATCGCATCCACAAAATTCTCAATAGAACGCATTAATCAAATAATAACAAAAGTAAGCTCAACTCAACTTATCGTCCAATAATTAATTAACTCTACTCTACAGTAGATGTCATCGTATCAATATCAAAGGAATAATTTCAAAGGACCTCTGTGACAAATAGCAACATGTAGAATAACGTAGTCAATATAAATGCGGCATAATCCCTTCGATGTCTAATGATACATTTAATACCGACCGAATTATTTTAATCTCTATGAAACATCAACATCAATCATTTATGGAGATCTGATCCAAAATTATTTACCTTCAAACTTTCAATCAACAAGAATTAACAAAATTAATTCGGATAATACATACGTATCAAACGAAATTTTAAAAAAATTACTAGAGCAATAATATATAATGCGAAAGATGAATAAGTGGTCATATTAGCTGCGCCAAAAAATTTTCAACGATTCGAGTTCGGATAAATACTTTTTGGTTTTATCTATACGCACATGTATATATGTACAAAGTGAACATATTTTTAAAAAAGTCAAAGTTGAGACATATTACAAGATACTATTTTATATCTTGATTAAATAATACTGTTAGATTTTTCTCAGACTAACATATAAAAGTTTATGGCATTTATTAAGAACAATCTGAATTTATTGGAACTAATAAAAGTATATAATCCATATAAAAAATATGTTATCATAAATTTATTCGAATAAATTACTATGATAAGATCTTAAAAAAATATTTGAAAAACGATTGACCCAACGGGTGAACCCTAAATAAAAATTCGCTGTCCTCGAACTCAACGAGTTCAAAGACATTATTAATCAAATGCTTTCAAGCTCATATATTTACTCAGATATAGCTTTTCAATTGTATACGAAAAAGTGCTTTATAAAATTAGCCTACAACATCTGTCCAGAAAAATCGGTTGTCCTGAAATCTATTTAGAATCACAATATCATCAATTTTTGAAAACCTTTCCAATTTTGAGTCAGTAACATAAAGAGAATCACTTTGGAAAAATTGTTGTGGGCAATCAATTATCACAATTACGAATTGCTACTGAATTAAATATGCATTGAAGCGTCCAATCAATGATAAATTAAATCAATCCTGATATTTAGTGTTTATACTACTACATAGTAGAACATGACAATACATATATTTAAATATTAAAAAGTTATCTAATAACTTAGATAAATGATTTCATGAAACTCAATTTAAAAACAACATTTGATTGATCGATAATGCATTATCAAATGCCAAATCTGTTAGTGTTTAACGTCATGCCATTCATATATACATATATGCCTGTGCATACTGTACTATAATACATTAATGCATGATTGATCGATGTGTTGACAATGTCAGCAACCAATTCAATCGATAATCTCACAAGACATCTGATATTGACATCTAATCCACTACTTAACGAGTAATATTATAAATATTATTATGTTCTTATTTTTCTTGAACGACATGTTCACAATCGGATTAAAGATTATTATTTTAATTTTTTTATTTTTATACTTACTAATAATATACTATTTGTATATTAAGAATTAGTCTTTTTACCTTCCCGCTAAGAAAATTGCAAATTTTCAAAAAAAGGGAAGTTATTGGTTTCGATCCGATTTTCGAAAATCGACTTTCCATCAGATGTCGACGTTTTGAGGTCCTAGGAAGCTATTCTGACTATTCCTGGATGGACGTTCGTGTGTATGTGTGTGCACGTATGTGTGTAAACTTTTTTTTGTCCGACGATATCTTTGGAACGAATCAACCGATTTGAACGTACTTGGTAGCAATCGAAAAGACTTTCCAAATCTTAAAATTGATTACATTTTGGGGTAGATCGGTCATGTAGTTTACGAGTTATACAAATAATAAAAATTAAAAATTTTTTTTGGTTTTTTGCGTATATCTTATAAACCACTCACCCGATTTGCCACAAAATTCACTCAGTTTCAAGTCTTGTTGAGCCCTTTCGATTGCCACCAACAACGTTAAAATCGGTTCATTCCATCTAAAGATATCGTCGGACAAAAGTTATGATTTTTCAGTGAACGTATGTTTTACCGGCCCAACAAATTTTTGAGATCAAAGAGCTCAAAAATTGACAAGTAATAATTTTTCCGAGCTCCCTGAGCTCGAAAACAGCGGGAGGTTTTGGGGCTGGCCCGCAGGGTCTGGCGGTTTTCAGATTTTTTAATCTGTACATCTTCAGCTTAAATTTTATTATTTCTACTAATTATAGCATAATGATAATTATTATCTGTAGAAGTTTAATTTCCTATATATATATATATATATATATATATATTGCTAGTAATAATTATTAATTACGTGATGATTATACAATCTATTTAGTATGAATAAATACACAAATAATTGTCATTTAAACTGATCCAACTATGAGTAATTATTCTCGGTTGATTTTCATCTATCAATATGTATAGATAGAGGTTAGAATGAAATTTAAATGATGCGGCCATCGTTTAATTGAACGGCTTTAATATAATGCATTGCGCTTTAATTAAATGTAGATTTATAATAATATGAAGTATAGCTTTTAATCAATTCGATACGAATTGGATCAATTTTTTTTCAAATTTAATAGTATATCAAACAATTCAAACGGTTAATCAATTCAAATTCAACACTTATTCCTATAAATTATGAAACTAATTTCTACACTATTTATCGTATCAACCAAATTTTATGTAATATCAAAGTAATTCTCATCACAACTGCATGAAAAGTTTGAATTCCTGCCCAGAGTAAAGAGAAGAAACCTTTACTTTTCTGTTACGGGGAAACAAATGAACAAAAGATACAAGTGTACTAATTTTCACTCCAAAAATGAAAAAAATTTAAACTTTCCGTTACTGGTGTGAAAAATAGTATGCACGCCCTAGGCTTCTTACCCTAAGACTCGAGTAAGCACAGACGGTTTGAAATATTTCACCTTCTTCCCTAAGGGTGCAATATACTATTTTTCATATCATCTGTATTAAAACTAAAAATTTCAATACCTGTTTAGTCAATCGAAAATAGTAAACTACGCACCTAAGATTGTAAATATAAAATTTTTTCCTTACACCAGAATGAAACGTTCGATTAAAATTTTTAAAATCGAATAAAAACACATTTTATTTTGACGTACTTTTGGCTCAGTTAACTTATTTAATATCCATTCAAGTCAAAAAAGTTAAATTCGACTTGGTTTTGACTTCGATGATTTCAATTTCAAATAAAAAAAAGACGAATAAAAGATGTTATTTTTTTTTTGACACGGACTTATGCAAATTTATTGGGAAAATCAAAGGATCAGTCATTATAGACAAGACCTAGTGATGTATGGAAGTTATGAATCTTTCGAAGTTTACTTCCAAAGATGGGCCAACCTGTTTGTAAAGTCGTATTAGGCTGACGATTCGCGTCGTTCAACTACTTATGAATTCGATTTTATAACGGGCGTACTTAAGTAAACGAAACTTTTTAAACGACCGGTCACGTAACTCGAATTTAAATAACTTTTATAATTCTTCAAATTGTGATAAATATGTAAATTTATTTTTTGAAAAATAATAAAAAATTTTAAGTGCTGGGATTTTTTAATTCATTCGTAAATAATTGATTAACTTGACTGATCAAAGATAAATTAACGTTAACGAATATTTGGATCAACAGAACCAATGTAACACAACAAAGTTGAATTAAACTAGAAACGAGGATGAGGGAGTAGGATTTAGAGTAGCACGAGAAAGAGGAGGATCATGAGAGAAATCAGACGGTAATAATGTTTAAATGCAAAAGAGAATAGAGGAAGAGAGAGATAGAAATGGAGATAAATAGATAGACAGATGGGAGACAATCAATCTGCTGTGTCGACATCGTCAACGTAGACTTGTATTTCGAGAATGCAATGAGTGTAATTACAAAGCTCTGACACAGACTGGATTAAATCAATGATGATGCAGCGATAGAACGCGATTTAGCGAAATTTAAATTTTATTGCTGTTCACGTTGTTACGAAAAATGAAAATAAAAATAAATAAATTAAACAACAGAAATAGAGAGAATGAAAAAAAAATCAGAAATCAATAAAACAAGTATTATTTTATTGATATGAAGTGAAGGGGAGAGTTTATAAGAATAAAATAAAATACCGTGGATGAAGATGCCAATGGCATTGGTATTGCCGCCATGAAAGGTGGAAATGAACGAACGTGAATCGTGCATCCGTATTATTATCAGTAGTAGACAAACGTCGCATTCGAGTTGGAATTCCATTTGGTTCGGTAGGATTGTGTATATTCTTGCTATATATACACATATATATATCAATACACATATATATATATGTATATAGATATAGATATAGATACATATACATATTGAACTTACGCCAGGTCTACGGTTCGCGACTTCTTCAAGAAAACTATCACTGTACCATCAACAAAGATCATCAGACTAGACATTGATAAAATGACCCACTTTACTATCAATGCCTCAATCATTTTATTTTTTATTATTATCATTGACAATGACATGTAATTTTGTCACAACGATTAATAATCCAGCGAATAGTATTCATAATATATATCATCGGTATATTCAGAATTGATTCAAAAGTCGAATTGTCTAAAGGTTTATAGACAAAGGAACAAAATTGACAATCTTTGAAAAAAAAAAAACTTCAAACGCTCATGTTGTGACAAAAATACGTGGCAATTTAAATTTGAATTTAAATTTTTTCATTAGAAAATTTTAAACATTGACAAAATGTTTCAGTTTCTCATTTTCATTAAACTTTAAAATGTCGAAAGAACTATTTGCATTTACTTATATAGTTGTTATTGCAATAATGCTGAGAATTTCCGATGCAGACTGTACTGCAATTGATTTCACGGTATCTATACATTAAACTATGTCCAATAAATAAATTACGTTTAAAATTTGTCTATATAAGAGAAGTTTTTTTTTTCAATAATGGAAAAATTTTCATGTCGACGTGAAAAATCGCTATATTAGCATAATGATAGTTAATCTGTTGGCATATAGAAGTAGTCAGTATTTTTTCCCATGTAAGTATAAATTTTGCTATCTTTTAAAATAAATGTTTATTAAAAAATTTTAATATGTAAAAGAATAAATTCTAATAATAATAAAATGTTTTATAAATGAGAAAAAAACATTACTTAAATTGTAAACTAACGAATTATCATGTGACTCACGTACAGCGCATGAACGTCCTTAAGTAAAAAAAAAAAAAATTCAGATTGTTGTTTTAAAGAAACTTTCGTAAATAGCCTTGTTAAAAATAGTAAAACCTGCTTTTACCAACCAACAATTTAAATTAGAAAATCTGAACAACGGTTGACCTGTGGGTCAACCTCAGAACTTTCCGCTGTTTATGAGCTCTCTCAGCTCGAACACGTTATAATTTTTAAATTTTTGAGCTCTTTAAGCTCAAAAAACGGTTGGATCGCAAGAAAGTCTATTTCACGGGCACAAAAATTAATTTTTGATGGACATCTTCAGAATGAATTAATCGATTTGCACGTATTTTGTGGAAATCGATAGGGTTTCTTGAAACCTAGATTTGATCAAGTTTTGAAACAAAAACTACAAAAAACAATTTTCTTTAGTTTTTATTTTTTGACTAACTTAGAAACTGCTTGACCTGACTGATCGACTTCAAAATCTAATCCGTTTTAAGTATCGGTGAGCCCTTTCGATTGCCGCCAAGTCCGTCAAATCGGTTGATTCGTTCCAAAGATATCGTCGGACAAACAAAGCTTACACACGCACACACACACGGGCGGACAAATGGACGTCCATCTGAAATTGGACAGACTAGCTTCTTAGGACCTCAAAACCTCGAGATCTGATGAAAACTTGATTTTCGAAAATCGAACCAAAACCAATAACTTTTTTTTTTTTTTAATTTTCAACTTTATTGGCAGAAAGGTGAAAAAATTATGATACGTAAAATATTTGTACTCAATAAAAGAAAAGGAATGTATTCAATGTCGAAAGTGCTTGTGATAAAAAATCGGTATAAAAATATACATCTTAATGCAATGACTATTACTATTTGTTAACAAAAACCGAATTATTGGTCTCAAAATATACTAAAATAACCTTTTTCACGGAATAGCTTTCAACATTCATGTATTCCGTACATTCAAACGTTAATGTAGTAGAGTACAAAAAGCTTTACTACTTCTGGCAGCAGATGGTGTATCGGATAAATTCAAGAAAAAATATTCTCATGTTATTTTATCAAATTAAAATAACAAAACAATATTTTTATAAAATATTTTTTTACTACCAATAAATATTTCTAGCTATTATACAGCTTTAAAAGATAGTAATAGTTGTATTAAATAAATCTATATACGTGTATATGTATGTACATATATTTATGAGCAATACTAGAATTTAATAGAGCAATTAAAGTTAACTGTTACGTAATTTCTACTTTCCAGATGATAGAGCGAGGAACAACCTTCTAACAACTACGTTGCAACAACCACTGAGTGTTTACTCCCGCGTGTAATCGAGTTACGTTTATAGACACGTTTTGTGGTGTTGGCTATACAAATTTTGATTACAATGCCATTTTACAGCAATTGATTGACCAGTTAAAAAGCAATTTTACTAATAAATATATATATTAATATATTTAATAATCATTCGTTTATGATACCGATAAAATTCTCTGCTACCATTACCATTAACCCCCCTCCCCCCGTATAGCTTCTTATCTTTTAGTTTTAATGCAGAAAATAATCGTTTTATAAATGAGTAAATAAAAAAAGAAAAAAAATCTTTTTATCATTGGTTATGAAAGCAGTCTAGTTACTCAGCAATTTCATTATAACATAATTACCTGAACTGTTATATTTTAATTTTTTTATCTCATCCGCACGGAATATCATTACATAAATACTATTTTTTTAAATGGCCACATTCTACTTACAACGAAAAAGAATATTAAATGCTCTCTAAAAATGAATCAGTGAAATTCACTGCGAATTAGTGAATATGCACTAGAAACCAGTTAAGTATACCACTGGTTAAATTAGCGGTATACTTATAGCTGGATAAATAATAACTATCCACTAATTCGCAGTGAATTTCACTAATTCATTTTTAGAGAATCTTGATAATAAAACTTCAAGTTTAATTTTTTTCAAATAGCTATAGCTTTGAGTTTAAAAGGTCGGTGATACACTAGTAAACGGTTCGATTTAAATTTTCTAACCAATGAAATTATTGTTCATTAAAAGAATCTCAATTTATTCGCTCTAAAGTTAAGTGAATAAAAACGAAAAATTTTGCAGTGAATTCAAAGGCACGAATGATTCAAAAAGTTTCTTTTCAACGACTTAAATTTGTGATATTTTTAACAATTCAAATTTTATCAGAGGTAAATGGAACTCAGATACAAATCTACGAGATAATTTCTTTTGGTTTGAATATTTGAAAGCTGACCCAAATTTTTTGATTCGAACCGAGCAAGTCATGAACAATTGGAATACTTTTGAATAATTCAAAAATCGACAAATCCTTCAAAAACTAAAATTATTTGATTCAAATTTCGAATCGAAGTTATATTCGATTCGAACACGATTCACGCACCCCTACTAATTATTTTTTTTTTTTTAAACTACACAACAATCAATATTTTGATAAAGATAATTATTAATAACGTTAATGATATTCACCGCATAATTATAAATGACCTATCGTACGTGAGTATACAAATTATCAATTGTTTGCACTCACAACAATCATATTTTCAAAATAATTAATTAATAATTGTATTAATAAATATGTCAATATACATGGAAAAGAAAAAAAAGTCAATATATTTTTCTCAGAATTGATTGTTATAATTATAATTTAATTATGAAAATGAAAATTTAAAATATATGAATAGTAATTGAATGAGGTTTTGGAGTATATGTAAATATGAGTGTGTGTGTCTGTGTATTATATGCAAGGCCGATTAAATTGCTGCTCATTAATGAATAATTTTCACCGTAGATAGATCGCAAATCGATTTGTACGATGAGACTAATTCAATACAATAGGTGAATATATTGTCAGGTCATCTGCGTTCCGGTCGACCGAAGGAATGTGTTTATTACATAGCTTCCACCATGACTATTCCATGTGTATGAATGCTCACAGAGCAAGTGATTATTGAATCACCACCCCATGATAGTATAGCCGTCCTCTTTCTAACACTACACTCACCCACTCACTTACTATCTCTCTCTCTCTTTCTCGCTCTGTCTCCATCTCCCGCCGTTATTGGTAATCGTAAATGAAATGTCATTACTCATTATATACTCACTACTATTTTCATTGTACATTAATATTAAATTCCTCGATGCTCACACTATTTATTTCCGAATATATATAGTTATTTATTTATTTACTGCCCTGACGTAATTTAAATTGCATTAGTTAATAAATGTCACGTTTCATTAAAAAAAAAATCCAGCATCAAATCCAATAGTAATTCATTATTTATTATGAATAAATTTTAATTAACGTGTTATTTAATATTAAAATGCTATATATATATAATTAGAATTGCAAAAAAATATACGCATTAATAAAGAACAAGACCCGTTAATACGTACAAAGAATCGGGGTAAATTCACGCATGAGAGATTTATAAAGTTCATTAAAAAATGCAAAAAAATATCAAAAGCTCAATAACTCTCTTAATAAAGTCACTCATGCGTTTACTCAAAAAAAAATTAATTCCCGTAAATTAAAAGAGAAATCTTTCTTTATCAGTAGTAAATATACGGCGATTAAAGTATGAAAATAATCTATAATTAAAATTATTTTTTGGTTAATAATTACTATATATTACAAGACGTTTTTGATAACTAAGCAAAATGTAGTGTTGATTAAAATTTTAGATTAAACGATGTGGATTTAAAAATAAAAACAATAATTTTGATATCTATTGGAAATATATGAAAACTCATTTCACGACCCAAAAAGTTTATCACACTTTATTCTCATTATTTTGCATCATCACCGCCACCGTCATCACGATCACAATCGAGAGTTAAATAACTGACCGATCAAGTCCCCACACCCTCTCACTCTTTATAACCATTTATCCCTTTCTATCCCTCTTTTATTTTACGAGTGGGAATGGTTAGCCGCACTCGATGCATGCTGATTGCCTCTCATCTGACGAAAATTCATTAGCGGTGAATAAACACCGAATCGCTCATATATATATATAAATATATGCCGTCCACAATATGTTCAGATCACGAATAAACTTGTGACCGAACTAAAATTCAACATTCAACACATCCTCTCTACACTAAAATAGACATTTCATGAATATACTAGTACACAGACCCACATATATATATATATATATATATATATATATATATATATATATATATATATATATATATATATATATATATATATATATATGTATAGCAAAAATAAATTCGAGTATTTACCTGTCAGCACAAAAAAAGTTTGAACTACTTATTATCGATATTAACAAATAACGCTACATTTAGATACACATGTACCTGAAGTTCAGAACGATTTTCGCTCGGCGAAAATGAAAAAATTACGATTTTGAAGTTAGTAGACAATCAACAATTTTTGGTTTTATTTTCTTCAACACAGTAACTACAAAAAAAAAATCAAAAAATATGCACATATGTAGGAAATTGAAAAAACTACAAGTGCAATTTTTTAAAATAATTTTTTTTATAGTTTATCATTTTGAAAAAAAATCCTATAATCGTTAAACGTCGGTTAATTCAGTATCCACAAAATTTGTGTAATTTGACTGATGAGGGTGGCTTAAGGGATAGTTTCGGAGCTTGAGGGTGGCCTGAAATTTTCGGTTGACATACTAGCACATATGCAAAACATTTCAGAAACTTAGATTCAGTAGATTTTTTACTTTTCATTTCAATTGTTTAATTCAGTCAGCGAAAAACGCTCCGATTTTGAGGTATATAACAAATCTACTGGATCTAGATTTTTGAAATGTTTCTCATCGATGCTGGTACATGAACCAAAAATTGCAGGCCACCCTCAACCTCCAGAACTACCCCTTAAACAGTCAAATTACACAAATTTTTTTCATTTTCGCTCAGCGAAAAACGTTCCGATTTTCAGGACGAGTGTGAATGTAGCAGACATCAGACAAATTTAAAATTATAAATAAATAGAGTAAATAATTTAAAAAATAATATTTGAAAAAAATGCATTAATTTCAAAATTTTATAAATGTGCATTTTTTAAAAATTTTCTTTCATTAATTATTTACCCTATTTATGAGTAATTTTAAATTCGCTTACTGCCTGCTACATCCACACTGATATTTTCAGGTACATAGATACACTGATAAATGAAATATTTCAAAAAATTAACTCTTGAGCCAATAAAATATAGTGCCGGATAGCTCAACTGGTAGAGCACTCGGCGCGATACCAAATTGGTCTGGGTTCGATTCCCAGTTCGGGCTATCTATATTTTTCTCAATTTATCTATAAATTGTCTTATTGAGAGGTTTGCATGTTTAGGTTTCCACTATATTTAAATGGTGTAACACCTAACTCAAAATAATAAATTTTTCTATGATAAAAATTGCTTGGTTCCAAAATACAATAAATTTCTTTATTCAAACCAAAATTACTTGGGTTACTCAAGTGTTACATCTGCTAAGATGATTTTTTTCCAAAATAGTATAGTATCGAGCAATTTAATTAATGAAAATTTTCAATCAAAAAATTACTCAGCACAAGAATGTCTAGTCTTAAAAATATTTATTTATTACATGAAGTAAAAATCATACCAGAATAATTTGATTTTTTATCCAAGAGCTAACAGCATAAAGCCGATTATTTATTCAGTTTCATTGACTATTCAACATTTTCGACTGCTAAATAATCAATCTTTTGTGTTTTATGTGACATAAAAAAATGCTAAAGAAAAATTTTTTTTAACTCTGCCTCTATTAGATAAATTATTTTGGAATTCTAATTTATTATACGAATGCAACAAAAAAAGGTTCGACTAATTTTTTTGCTCGTGATGAAAAGAATAGGTGACGTATCTCCTTAATCCAACCAGCATTTGAGTGAACTTAATTTTTTTTCATAACAAATAAATTTCCTGACAATGTGATTACGCGGTTGAATTGATGGTCATTATGAGCAATAATTTAGTTTTTTTTGTGAGCGCAATAAATTGATAGAAAATAAAATCCTACCTTTTGTTTTATGTACATGAGATAAATGTTTATTCAAATATATGTATTATGTATATATGGACGTATTCATCAATGATATACTTGACGTTGCCAGGAAATTAACGAAATAGCATTTATAGGTCAAACCACTATGAACTGGTATTCATTCACTAAATTATCGATTAAACAATGACGTTATGTACCAATTGAGACAACAATTCAGTTCATTATCTACCAACGTATGTGTTAGTTACTGTCTGATGGGTTTTTATGTCTTGAGAAAATAGATTTAATTATCTCTAGTTCGAAATAGATCTATTTATTCCCAGAACATTATCGAGAATTAGTTTAAAATTTATATATTTTAAAGAACTACGTCACTCAAAAAAAGTTCGTTTATTTATTTTGAATATTCAGTAATTAAATTATTGAAAGTATATTTTGCATAACTTTTTTCAATTCAACTCACAAACTTCTGTTTATTGTATTATTTAATTGAAGACAGTTAAGAAACTTTAATTTGTAAAATAAGTTTGACAAATTTAATTAGTTATTTAACATAACAAAGGAAAAAAGTTTTAAGTATTAAATGTACTTACCATTGATGACCTTCGACGATCTTTGGAGGTATGGCTGAGAAAAATGTCTTTGTTGGCTCGTTTTATTGTTTTTTTTTTTAAGTTACTTTCGACTGCACTGACTTTAAATCACTGACTTTAAAACACTGACTCGAAAACTCAGACTTTAAATCGTAATTCATTTACTCCGAATCACTGACTCTATACCACGGACTCCAGCTTACTGGGTCGGAAACTCGAACTCAAAATCACTGACTCTAAAGGGCAGACTTTAAAACACTGATTCTAAACTCTGACTTTAAATCACTGACTTTAAATCACTGACTCTAAAACTCTGACTTCAAATTACTGACTCTAAAATTTTGAATTCAAATCACGGACTCTCAAAGGCGATTTGAAAACACTGACTCTAAACGCTGCCTTCAATCACTGACTCTAAAACCCTGACTTTAAATCACTGACTCTAAATCATTACCTCAAAGTCACTGACTCTATATCACGGACTCAAACTTACTGAGTCTAAAAATCGGACTTGAAATCACTGACGCTAAAAGGCAGACTTCAAAACACTGACTCTCAACATTGACTTAAAACACTGATTTTAAAAGACTGACTAAAATATTGAATTTAAAATGATACTGAAGAAGTTAGCCGACGTCCAATAATTTTTGAATTTTTTTTTAAACAATAAATTAATAAAAAAAAAAATATTTGAAAAAATTGCACCTAAAGTTTATTAAATTTTCTACATGTGCATATTTTTTTTAATTAAGTCGTTCAAACAAAAATTCAAAAATTTGAAACTGTCTGCTAACTTCAGGATCATGAATTTAAAACATTCTCTTTTAAACACTAACTCTTAACAATTACTATTTACCAATTGCGATAATTATTTAACTTTTTTATCGTACTAACAGCAATTAAATTTCATAATTATTATTTTATTATTGTATTTAATTTATATTCGTATATAACTACAAAATTATGATAAAATTTAGACTTACAAATAATCAATTCATCAATAATTGTTTGGAATTTTTCAGGAAAAAAATTTTAAAATGACCATAGTGGTAAGAAAGAAAACCACGAAACTCACAAATTATTAAACACGACTTATTAAATATACAAGTAGAATTCTATTAATTTAAACCAACATATTTTTTATTGATTTTTTTTTTTTCAACGCTTAGCTCGATAAAATTGGTAACAAGAAAAGACAACAGTGCAATAAAAGTATCAGAATCATTCGCTGTCACGAAATTATTCGTATCAAATCTAATGATTAACATTTTTTGTGTAACTTTTTTAATTATTCGTAAATTTATCATACTGAAGTTAGCCGACGTCCAATAATTTTTGGATTTTTTTCCAAATGATAAATTATAAAAATAAAATATTTAAAAAAATTGCACCTATAGTTTTTTTTAATTTTCTGCATGTGCATTTTTTTTCTTTTTTTTTTTTTTTTTAAATAGATTCCTTGAAAAAAAAAATCCGAAAATTATAAATCGTCTGTCAACTTCAGAATCATGTAAATTTTTTATTATTTATTCATTATTCGTATACTTGAATTTTAAAAATTAAATTAATTTTTTAAAATTAAATTAATTTTTAAAAATTTGTATCTTATTTTTAATGTGGATAAAATTTTATTATCATAATTAATGATCGTTTTACCAACGTTTCACTAGTCACTTATTACGCACAGAACTCAAAAAAATTCCAAGCTTTTCTTTACATATTTTAATTATTACTCGCAAATTTTTTCAATTTTTATACTATATATCAATAAAATACACACTGAACTTTAATTCTGATACTAAATTTAGTGAAATTACTTCAAGTAAATATATTTTTTTTATAAAACAAAAACTTACTCAGTACAGACGCGTCAGACGCTTGGGGCCCGCCGCCATCTTAGATTTTCTATTCAGGCGGTAAAATTTTTTGTAAACATAATGGCGACAATAGAGACAATGGAAAACAAGTTGATACAAATAAAAATAATTATCTTCAATAACAAAGCAATTAATTAACACTTTAATAATTAATCAATAATTGATAAGTGATCATTAATATTTTTCTGTTAATTATTTTTCCGATTTTTTTTTTGCGTCTTTTTTTTTTGTTCATTAAAATTATAATCAATATTATTTTCAATCGTATGACAACAAAATTAAAAAAAAAAATTTATTCGATCATTAAAAAAAAATTACAATAGAAAAAAAATACTGATATGTTCTGAGTGCGTCAATTTTGACGCATTTTAATTATCAAATGAATTTTTTAATTTACCTCTAACGTTTATCGATACAACGGATATTAAACTACAATTTAAATAATAAACATTAAATTAAAGCACTCACGTAAGCTCATTGTTATTAAAAAAAAACCAACGACAAAATACGATACCCACCGTCATTTGTTAGCTGGCGGCCATCTTTGATTTACATTTTTGGCGCAAATGCTTTGTTCTTTAAAAAAATACAACTGCGCATGTCTAAACATTTTGAATATAACGCGCGCGCACCATCTGGATTTTGGCGGCAAAAATTAAAATTTTGAAATTTAAATTACAATCAACATTATAACAAGTGTCTTGAACGTTATAACTTATTAATTATATGTAATAATGAATATATATATACCAATAAAATTATAAATAGACATATATATGTATAATAATTCAATTTATGACCAAAAAAAAAGAAAAATATATGAGCTTACATTTTTTACTCAAATTTACTGCTCAAGAGCTATAAAAATTTTTACGGAACATTTTTCATCACATATATCTATATATATATGTATAAATATATCCTTCAATGTATCAAATACCTTGTATGTTATTTTTTTTTACTGTGTATATGGAAAATAGTAAAATCTGTCCTATATGTTTGTAGATTACTCGAGAGTACGTTTTGTACATACATACATACGCAGTCGCTTTTACTCAACTAAACCCAACTGCAAAGAAATATGATACGAATATAACACCTAAGGCAACAACTAAACACACAACATATCCACACTCTAAACACTACATTACTATGAACTACATACTGGCATATTCACTTTATAAATGAAGGGGCGAGACCAGACGCCCGTTTACCAAGTGCAAAGAACGATAAAGTATATCAAGGATAAAATAAAGTTAATATGACACGTGCATTACCTTAATCATTAAACTTACTCTCATGTATTTAATAGAAAAAAATATATATATTACTTAATATTTTATTGAGAATTAAAAGTAATTTGACATAACGAATTTATGTCTGAAAATTAATTAAACAAATCGATTACGAAAAAATAAAAAATAAAAATATACTCATGAAAAAACTATAGGTGCAATTTTTTTAAATATTTTTTTTTGTAATTTATCGTTTTAAAAAAAATCCAAAAATTATTAGACGTCGGCTGACGTCAGTATCGTTATTTTTTAATCCTTTTAAAATTTTTTCTCATCACTGATCTATGACTCTGTTTTATTAAACATTTTTGTCAAAAAAATTTCCAACGCTGATAGTACACGTGATGAGTATCGTGTGTGTAATTAAATTTAACGATTATCGTTGGAAAATGTGAGTATTCAAATAATAGAACGGAATAAAATGTAATAGTAAAAAAATTCATTGGCTTAAAAAGTTTAGTGGTGATAGAAAAGTAAAAAAAAATTTGAATTACCTAATGCACTGGGGGGTTTTGATGATAACAATGTCTGCGTCGTAATATGTAGGAGACAGGCATTTTTATGTTATGTATACTAGGGTAATTGGCAGATGTGGGTCTGTATGAAATTACACAGGATGATATAAAAATAATAATAATAATAATAAAATAGTGAAGAAATGAATGAATGTGATATGACGACTTCGAAGTCCCGAGAATGTGCGCCAGAAATTAAATACGACGTTATGACGCGTACACTTGATGAGGTATAAAAGTTTATGTCTCTATATATATATATATAAATTTTTTTCTTTTTTCAAGATTTATATTGACTACGTGACATGTTTTTGCAGAGTCTATACCTAGGTCGAATTCCTCAGAAAAAAAATGAGTACACGGGTCATAATTTAAACTAAAAAAAATATATACGAAGATATATTTAATGAAATTTTAATTCAAGTATCTTTATTAATTTATTTAATATATTTTCCTAAATAATAATAGTAAATAATCTGGAACTTTTTTCTGTTCGAGAAAAAAAATTAATTTAAAAAATGTCTTGAGAAACTGTCACCGTTCAACTCAAGAGAGTACGAGCTCGTTGAAACTTATTTAATCAAATATATATATGTTTTTTTTTTTTATTTCATTTTAGTATTTTTTTTCTTTTCTGTAATTAAATTTTCTTTCAGTATCAGTTATTTATCGTGACACACAATTATTTGATAGTTAAATATTTATACTTTCAAATAATCAAATGCGGGATTATTTTTATTGAATATAAATCTCACTATATATATGTGCATAAAATCTTTAGTTATTAATAAGTTTAAAACTGGATGGAACGGAGCTAGTAGAACAAGTTCCCAAGTTATCAACTTTTTAATAAAGACGTAATTATTTTGCCGGAGTTAAATTAATTTATTGAATTTTCTGTTTACTTTTTTTGTTGTCTATTCAAATTTAAATAAATTTTATTTTAAATTATTTCTACTCATGTCTCATATACTTTTTCAATTCTCTAACTATATGTGTTAAAAAAATATATATATTTTATGTTGTTTTTTTTTTTCCAATAGAAAAGTTTTAATCGAAATGCGACATGTGCTTATTTCACACAAATATAACGAATGTGTGCAATAGATTGTGTATGATAAAAAGAGTAAGAGTTTGAATTCGTCTTGTAATGCCAGTGTAACTTCATCAAATAAACTTTTCCTTCAACATCAATTTAAATATTTAAACTTCAATATCTCATATATAACTTTTTGAAAAACTTTAACGTAATTTTTAAAGGTCATGAATCTTTTATTTATTTATTTATTTAAATTGAAGTGAATTAAGAACGATTTATGTTATGCTGTAATTCAAGTTTTTTAAACCAAATATTTATAAGAATTATATGTAGTAAAAATAGAAACAAGGCGATAAATACTTTTTACTTTAAACATCAAAATTTTATTTTAGCAAAGCAAATTTTTATGATACTGAAGTTAGCCGAGGTCTGATAACTTTTGGAATTTTTTCAAATCGATGAATTATAGAGGAAATTTTTTATTTTTTTTTTTTTTTCTCAATTGTTGAAATAAAAAATTAAAAAATTGTCAATTTTGTATGGGTGTCAATGAAGCAGATATGAGAAAAAATTTTAAATTACATATAAACGAATTAAAAAATTAAAAACATGAAAATAAAAAAAATGCACAGACTAATTTTCAAATTTTATAAATGCGCATTTTTTTAATTTTATTAAATTAACATTTAATTTGCTTATTTCAAAATTTGAAAACTGACAATTGTCAGATACATTCATACTCATAATTCTCTAACTTCAGGATCATAAATTTTTTATTTATTCAAAATAATTTTCTAATTTCTCATTATCTTCAGAATGTTTTAATTAAAAGATGATTTCAATTGGTAATAAATTTGAATACATATGTAATGTCCGCGCCAGAGCTTGATAAATAAATGAATAAATATATATAATAAAAAAGACGAATTTAAAATTTTTTTAAAATGACTGCTGTAGAGTGAAGTAAGTAAGCAACTGTCATATGATATTTATTTTTATTTGAGTAATAAAAAAAAAAAAAAAAATATATATATATATTCCATTAATAAATTTATCATTAAAAATAAAATAAACTGAACGTAAAATCATCAAGAATATATCATTTGAAACTTTTAAATTCTCAATGCTATTTATCAAGTGTACTTTCTTCTCAAGGTTTATCACTGCGGCCATTATCATCAGCATCAACAGCACCACCACCACTAATACCATCAGCAACGAAGCTATCTCCTTAACCACAAGCCACAACCACATAAATTAATCACGGATAAATCATCGACACGAGTTACTTCAGCACTCCCACCTTGTACTAAAGTAATAGAAGTGGCTGTTAAAGTGGCATGCTGCAGTAGAAGTTTATTATTTTCATTCTCCCTTCTTGTAATAATATTTGCTATTATGATGTGGCTCAGTGCGACCTATAGACCTCCAAGTATACGAAGACGTTCAAATCCCCAGGCGACAGGTTCACGAGATCGTGAACGTGTTAGATTTATAGGATAAATCAAAGCCGTAAATTATTATAGAAGAAAAAAAAATAAATAAATTTAATCTTTACAAGTAAGAAAAATTATTTATTAATTAATAGGGGGTAGGGGGGCAGTTTGTACCCCCAAAATTTTTTTTCTTCTTTTGTAGTCATTAATTATGTGAAATGTAATTTTTCTTTATGTAAATTATTTATAAGAAAATTTATTTAATATCCAGAATTTTTTTTCATATTTTTTAGAGAGTTTCCCATTTTCCCCGCGAAAAATGAAATTTTTTGTTTTCATTGAATATAAAAAAATGTTAACGTATTTGAGTCCCCAAAAATTCATTATGTTCTCAAGTACCCCGTTTTATCCCTCCCTCTTCTATACACAGAAAAAAGGGTTTTTTGGCGCAAGAAATATTTTCCATTGCAAATTGAAGACACAAATTTTCTTAAGACTAAAAAATTTTTTCTTGCTTCAAGAAAATTTTTATCTTCAATTCATGATGCAAAATATTTCTTAAGACAAGTAAACATTTTCTTGGTGCGAGTAAAATTTTTTGCACCAAGAAATCCATTTTTTTTATGGATACTGTAAAAAATCGGGAGTGATTCCGGAGTGAACACGAATTTTAAATAAATCACTTCGCATACGGAGTTGATAGAGAGTTTGTTTTTTCAGAGGAGTGATTTCGGAGAGATCTGGATCTTATTTCAATCCGCATTTACTGTGATTCAGAGTTTTAATGTTAAAACAAACTCCCCTTCAGAGAGAATTTCACTCCGAGGGCATTAAATAAATAAAAAGTCATCCGCTCCGCATTTACTCCGGATTTAATCCGCATTTACTCCGCAAATTTTTTACAGTGTATCAGTTAGTTAAAGGAATAAATATTAAATTTTATTTACAGATTCAAATTAAATAAGGATTCGTGACAGGCTAAATCAATATGAAATAATAAATAAGCGAGAAAATAATAAAATAAATTTGAATATCATGAAATAGTGGACTCCTTTATCATCCCACAGTAACAACATCAGGATTTATTGTAATATATAAGGTCAATCTCAACGAGGTAACTTGATTTTCAGCATCACAAACAGGAGACGTTCATATCTCAGATGCAAATGAGTTTGCCAGTTTGAAAACACGATTCTGACCCTGGTCATTCTATTCACAAGATGAAGGAGACATTGGACTGGTTTCTACTAACCCTCAGTAGATGCTCTACACTCAAGCGACTCCACACACCGAGCCCATTTTCACCCCCATCTCTGTCCCGGGGTTTCATTCCACCGAGCCAACCACCGGGAAACTCAAGTCACTTTCACGCCCATACTAAAGTTGGTAAATTTAAACGAAGAAGTGATAACTACCGAAACTTTTGGATCAACTTATTCCTCTGTGGCTTCATTATTTTCCCGTCTAATTAGGGCTGAATAATCCCACGATCCTCGTTTTATAAAATACAATAACCACTACCACTACTGCTGTCACTCCTATCATCACAATCACCATCACAATCACCATCACCGTCTCTTGGAGCTTTTTATTCCATTTTCATTTATATTAAACTTTCCTTTTTAACTTTAACAATTTAAAATTTTTCTATTGTACACTTTATAAATTATTGAAATTTTATTTCTTTTTATTTTATTTTATTATTTATTTACTTCAGTATCAAAAAAAAAAAAAAAAAATTATGCAATCAAATAAAAAATTATAATCCAGATAAATTTATTTGTTTACATTAGCCTTTAAAATAAAACTTTTAAAAAGAAAATACTGGATTTGTTAATATAAAAATTCTTTAAATTAATTAAACAATAATTAAGTAAAGAAAAACTTTAAAACTTTTCTCAAGAGCCATGAGTTAAATTTATATTTATAGTTTTAAATAAAAATATACTAAAAAATTAAGAGAACGAACGCGGAGTGAATCAGCGGATGACTATTTATTTATTTAATCCCCTCGGAGTGAAATTTACTCCAAAGGAAGTTTATTTGAAGATTGAAACTCCGAAAAGGAGTAAATAAGGATTTAAGTAAAAACCGTTATCACTCCCAATTTTTTAAAGAATAGATAATTTGGAAAAAAAAAATTTTGTACACCTGTAAGTCTTTTCAACGATACCTTTGGCTAGAATGCGGCCTCCCTTATGGTATCTGCAAGGCAATTTATATAAAATAGTTGTTCTTAATGAGGGTATCTTAGAATTATTACTTTCCAGATTGTGAAATCGCTTTTGAATGAGGAGAAAAATTAAGGTAGAATATTTTATCTTATTATTAACCCCTCAATAAGCATTTGGGGTGAAATGAGACACTCATGTATTTTAAATGCCCAATATCTCGCGTCGCCTATTTAAGATTTAATATTAAGGGAGTGTCTATGGGCTCGTTTTATTTTATTTTTCAATTACTACTGGAAAAAATAAAAAAATTTATATTTTACACCGACTACTTGATATTATATACTTAATATATTTTTATAACTTTATTGAACGTCATTTTTATCCGATGATTTATTATTTAAAAATTCAATTAAAAAATAAAAATAATTGTTAATTGTTTTTAATTAAACTTACTAATTATTTTTAATTAATATCAAGCAATTATTTAATTTAGCAAGTAATTAATACGTCAATAATTATTTAAACTGACCGATCAATTGATAAATTAATAATTTAAGTGACGGTTAAAATTATTTAACAAATTAAATAAAATAATAGATGATATTTAATAGGTCGATACAATACTGTGCTATTACTATTTATTAATTATTGTTACAGTAATGGATCGTAATGTGAGACATCATATCGGAGAATAGTCAAAACAAAACTTATAACAAAGCAAATTAAAATTATACAATACAACTGTAAGTCATACGTGTGTTATTTAAAACTAGATTAGATGAAAATAATAACAATAAAATACAGGAGATCTAGTGTAGTGTTTTTTTAATATAACCCGCTGTAATTATAAACCATCGCAGTAAGTGTAATTGCAGTTCAAGGATAAATTTATTTACTTTGCCAAGATTAACAAAAACTATTAATACTTTAACACAAAATTACCAAAGACTTTTTTTAAATAACAGCTGAAATTAAATGATAACAATTTGATAAATTATTCAAATTTCTCGTCTTCAAAAATTAAAATAAGTTTATTTTATTTTTATCGTTTAGTTTAAATTTAAATTATCAAGATACAACTCAAATGCCATTCAATAGATTAAACCTCCGCATGTAATTTTGACAAAGCCCAAATTAATTATTTGCGAACGTAATTAAAATATGATAGAATTTAAGCACAGCTAAAAATAAATAATTACATAGTCTAACAAATTGTTAGACATCAGCCTAATTAACGTAAAATATTATCAAATATTCCAGGACACTCATCAACGAGCACACTCAAGTAATTATGAAATATTTCCTTTATGTTACCACTTAAAATATCGTCTCCAACTTTACTTATATTAATAATTTGCCAATCAAGACCCGGCAACGAATATTTCATGCATCCCCAGTCCATAATTTTGACATCCGTTGGTTTGTTATTCTCGTACCGGAAAATTAAATTATTTAAGTTGATGTCACCATGACAAATTGTTAAAAATTCATTCTCTCTTCTTTCAGTTTCATGTTTACAATCAGCGACATTATCTTGGAATAATTTAATAACTTTTTTATCTAAATCTGGATGTTCCTCCACGTATTGAACTATTCTATAATAAAAATAAAAATAAACATAAATTAGTACCGTAACTTAAATGATAATTATTATTGAGACAATTATGATTATGAGTTTGTCGTGTGATTGAGTTAAGTGCTTACTTGTTGATAAACTTAATGTGGGAATCGTAATCTCGAATATTGTTTGTATCGAGCAATTTGGCATAGAACTCTCTGAACGTATTGAATTTATCGTATTTGAGCCTAAGGCCACGAGCATGAAACCTCGCAATCGCCTTCAAACATATCCTCAAGTGATCCTCATCCAATTTAGAATCAACGCGTCTATATCCGGAAACTGCCTCAAGATCTTCTATAACAATGATTGGACGTCCGTATCGACCCATGTCAGCAACATACACTTTCGGATAAATATCCAGTTTATATTCCAATGTCATCTTGTTATAAAACATTTCTTCATTTAAAAAATATTTATAGTCATCATCGTCCTCCTCTATCTGCTGTCCAAGCAATTTTATTATAACGGAAAATTTTTTTGGCTCATCGGAAAATTTTATCACTATTTTACCGCGAAATAATTCAATCTTTCTATCACTTATTCTTTTACTCTTGTCATTTATTTGTTCTGATGGGTGTGAAACTTTATCAATTGATACTGAATCAAATTCAATAAATTCTCGTGATCCAACCTCGCAAAAACAACGATTGTGAACTATTTCAGGAATTATTTCTGTTATAAATTCAATACTGTCTTCTTTCTTATCCATTACTTTATTTTAAATTACAGTTTTTTTTTTATCTAAAAAAATAAATTGTGAAATGTAAATATATATTTATATGCAGAGGAAAAATCTTCAATGATACGTTTAATTGTTGGTTTTAAAAACTAAAAAATATTTCAAAAAAATGAAAACAATTTTTAAAAATTTCACAAAAATTTTTTTTTAAATATGTAGTTTTTTTTACATGCACTGTAAAAATCGGAAGTGAGTTCGGAATGACTGCAGATTTTATTTGAAGCCGCGTTCACTCGAGTTCGAAGTTTTAATATTAAAATAAACTCCTTATAGGAGTGAATTTTACTCCGAACAAGGGGATTAAATACATACAGTCGTCCGCCGCGCATCTACTCCGAATTTAATCCGCGTTCACTCTGAAAATTTTTATCAGTATATGAATCGCTTATTTGAGAAACCCCATAAGTCATGTTTTTTACGAAATTGGGTTTTTTGCATTTTTGGGCTCTTTGGATCTCCCTGCATAGAAATCAATAAAAATATGCATCAAATCAGCATTTAAAAAAAAATTAACGGGGTGACAGCAATTTCATATAATTGAGAAACCCCATAAGTCAATGACTCAAATAAACATATGAAGTTTTAGTTTTACAGAAATCATTTTTTTTTTTTTTTATTTAAAATTCGCGCTTTTTTGGAAAATTAATTTCAAATGTTGTTTTATTGTTGACTGTTATATGACTAATTAAAATATTTAAATTAATTATAATTTTTTGTAATTTCTGAGTTTCAGAGTTCAAATACATATTTAATACTTCATTTTATCAGTGTAATAAATGATTTGAGTGGAAACATTTAAAAAAACAATGATTTTATAACTTTTTTTTCCGTTTGGTTGAGAAACCCCATAAGTCAATCAACTTTTAAATAATTTTTTTAAGTATTTCAGTTAAAAAATTAAATAAAAAATTTGGAAAATCCAAAAGTGCACGCCTCGAACGCTCATGTTATGTTTTTTTTAAAGTTAAATTTCGAATAAAATTGAATATCCCGCTCTTTTCCCATAGAAATTCCCATGGTAAATATACGGTAATAAAGGTAAAAAAAAATATAAGGAGATCATTCCTAACGAAAAATGGCGGCAGTGTGTGTTTGTTTACATGTAAGATTGCCAGTTTTAACCGTAATGATTTATTTTTAAAAAAACGAGAAGGCCTACAGTAGTGATTTTTGAAAGGAACCTTCTTTGCTTATTTCTGAAAATTTTGAAAAAAAAATTAAGTAGTTTCGTCAAGTCGTTCTCGAGATACCCGTACCACGCCGTTTTTTTGAACCACAGACTAATGGACGTCCACGATAAATTTTTTTTAATGAACTTTTTTTTATATTAATACATATTGGACAAATTAAAAAAAGTATCAGGATTATTCATTAGTGTTTCAGCTTTATATTGATGTGCTTTTCATAATGTGTAAGATTAATAGAAAAAAAATATATGCACTTTAATGAGTAGAAATCGTGTGACCTTGACAGGTCGGTTATAAAGCACAACCTCTCCGCTTCGCTTCCGAGGCGTGCAATTGTTCTTGTCGGAATCTTTTTCAGAGACGCTAACATTATTGTCTTAAATTATTTATTTATTATTTTAATGTCAAGTTTTGTCAGAAAAATGTTTTTTGTTTTTCCTGAAAAATTTTGTTTTCTTGACTTATGGGGTTTCTCAAATAAGCGATTCATATAAATCGACGTGTTCAGTAAAAAAAAGTTATTATTACAGCTCAATATTTTTGTTATCCAAGTCGCACACTTGGCTTTGCGACTTGTCAATAAGACACCAGAATGTTGACAAAACCATCAGAAATTTAGGTCACCAAAAAAATATCTGGTTAAATGACTTGACACAAGTGACGACAAAAAGTAAATTACAAATAAGTCATCTGACCGACTTGTCAATCGAGATGATTTTTTTAAGACGGGAAAAAGAATCAAAATTTTCTATGACTCCTAAGACCAACATTTGTACGTCTTATTTATCTTTTTTTTTTAAATTTATACTGTAAAAAATTCGCGATGTGAAAGCGGAATAAATTCAAAGCAAATGAGTGTTTATTTATTTAATTCTCTTTGAGTGAAATTCACTCCGAAGAGTTTGTACTAATAGTTAAGTTCCGAATCAGAGTAAATGCGGATTAAAATTTTTTTTAAACTCCAGAACTCCGAGTGACAGAATAAATTCAAATTTAAATAAAATTCTCAATCACTCCGAATTCACTACCGATTTTTGACAGAAAGGAAACCGATACCGCGTAAAATAAAAATTTTTACTTTACAGTGAAATTAAAAAATAATAGTCAAGAAATTTTCTACTGATTCATAAAACTCACTCTAATTATTAATATTAATTATAAGTACAGTAAAACAAATATTAATTATTAGTGTACAATTCAGACATGAGTGAATTGACTTTAGTTGTTATTAATAATTCACAGTAACACATGATAAATTAAAATAAATTAATCATTGCTTACTTAATAAATTATGAATAATAATCTACATCCGGTGTATTTTACGTTAACTACCTTTACAACTTAACTTCACCAAAACCTCGACATCTGGCAATTTAAACTCACTGTACTGTACTGAGATGATAAATATACGATATACATACATATATATCTATATGTCGGTTGAATATTACCCAGTGTCCCGTTCTTTCACTCCAGTTAATCAACTTCTTGCCGCTCTGACGTCACCAACGAGTTTATAAACTACATACTTTGTATTAGTATTTATATTATATAAAATAATATGAAGTTATCAACAAATTTAATCAACGATAAGAAAAAAAAAATTGAGATGTTCATTTTTTATTTTATTTATCGATAAAAAAAAATTTAGGAAAATGTCAGTAATCAAAATTTTAGTGATGAAAATTAAAATTCAAGTTTAGAAAATATTTTTGGATATAATAAATTTATCAAGTATTTCAGTTGGGTGTTTCAAGAGGAAATGAGCCGAGACGATAAATGTATTTACTTAACAACGCGTTGGATATCACACATTAATGTGTTTATATATGTTCAAGCTTGTCAATAATATCCCTATCTAAATCGCAGGTTGGTTGCAGTATCACGCAAATTCAATGCCGCAAATTGCTGGAACGTATCCCAATGTTGGCAATGTTCTAGCGGATACAAGTCAAAATAATTTTGTCCAACAACAACAGCAGCCTCAACAACAACAACAACAACAACAGCAGCAACAACAACAGATACACCAGCAAGGACAATATTCCAGACAACAAAACCAGCCCTTTAGTCAGCCGATGCAAGTGGGTGCGTTTGACAGAGGCTTTACTATGAATCAACAGGGTAATTTTTTTTTATTTATTAATTTTATAATTTCATAGCCACAATTTTTCGCTCTTGAATTTAAAAAATTTTTCTGATCATAAAACAAATAATTAATGAAAAAGAAAATTTATTTCCGTGATTTAAATGAAAAAATACATTCCCCTTTTAGCAAACCCGTAATTAAGACAAAAAATATTTTACAGTAATAAATTTTTTATGCAAAAAGTTAACTCTTAAAATAATTCAGCAAATAAAATGAATAATTAACCCAAAAAAAATAAATTACATTTTTTGAAATTAATTAAAAAAAATGTATTATAACTTGAATAAAAAAAACTTTTCTCAATTACCAGGCAATTATCTAACCAACAGTCCGTATCAAGATCCATACCCATTTGCCCAAGTACAAGGACCCGCGCAAACCGGATTTCCCTTCGCACAAAGTTATCCATACACAAATCAAAACCCCTTGAATGTATCCAATATTGCTCAGCATCCAATCTACAATTCTTTACAACCCCAAGGAGCGACAGCCCTCGAGCATCTCCGCCCTTACATTCAAACTCAGCCAACTCCAATCTTCATTCTCCCAAGTAATCCAGTCGTACAACTGCCCTCCACTCAAGGACCCAACTGCCCAAACACCAGAACCGGAGCTTGCGGGACACAGTTTTGCTGTTCACCAGCACCAATGCCACCCCCTTACATTCCTTATCCATGTCCACTTCCTTATCCAACTCCATTCTGTCGTCCAGCGCCAAACTGCCGAGACTTTACCAACTGTCATGACACTTCAAACTGCAAAGACTCATCAAACTGTAGCTGCTGTCCCAAAAGACCTTTCGATTGTTCACCTTGCGATTTTACACGCGAGCATCGTTGCGAACCAACTCATGACACTATTTGCAGCAAGACGAATTGTCCTGCATCAATAAGTCTTCAAGCGTTGGCGTCACAATTGTTATCAATACCCGGTGTGATATCATGCGCAGCAACGCGTCTCGTCTTACGTCGAGTTCCCGGTTCTAATATAAGAAATTCAACAGAAGAAACCGTCGAACGTGCGCGGAAAACAATAAATACCTTAACCCAGGAACAATTATTGACAGAAACACGAAACGCGCAGCAAATAAACGCCCTAATAAATCTTCACATGGCAGCAAATCCACCAGCAAATATAATTCCTCTTCTAACAACAGTTCAACTAAAAGTAAATGTACTTAAAAATCAACTAGAGTCAATAATAAATCACCGGATTTGTGAAAATCAAGGCGCGGGAGCTGAAACTTGCGTTGGTTTGGATCCGACAGTTTTATCTTTCAAGTCTGATCAAGAGTTGAGAACATTACTGGCAACATTGAGACAAAAGGAATGCGATGAACGTGTAAATCTAAACTTTGCGTCTTATCATTCTCAACGTGTAATTGCTGAAACTAGACTGAGGAATATCGAGGATAAAATAACAGCCGTTGAAGCTGAAATAGAGAGACGTAGATGTGCTTGTATACCACCAACACTTAGACAAACAAGACTAACGTGTCATGATTCTCGTGGTACTGTTTGGCATGCTTATCCAGGTACTTTACCAGCATCATCAACTCCCATGAATTTTGCTTCATTTAACCAACGACAAATAGGTCAACCACTTGGACAACCATCTCCACGTGATTGTTATTCATCTGATCCATTTAACTTTGATGATAGAAATCCTAGACGACTAAATTTACGACCTCATGTTGGCAGTCCCGAGACCACTTATCGTAAACCTCCGGCTCTTATCAAACAGAATTCCGATAAACTAATCAAAGACAGTGATGACGACTGTGACATTGATACTGCCGATAATAATGATACCAATACTTCCTCTAATAATGATAATAGTAACAGTAATAATGATGATAATGACGACAAATGTAATTGCGATTGCGATAAATCCACAGAGGATGAAAATGAGGATAAAAAAAAACTTCAAAAAAAAGTAAACGAAGCAGATCAAGACGGAGAGACTGAAATTTATATGAAAAATAATTTTAAAAATAAAAATGTTTATTTTTATGACGATATTAATTTTAATGAGCAATTAGAAAATAATGAAAAAAATGGAGATGTTATTGAAGATCTGAATGCTAGTCAAGTTATTGATGAAAAAAATAATTCAATTAATAGAAAATATGGTAATTATGCGAGCAAAGATGTTAAGACTTCAAGGATTTCCAGCATGAATTTGAAGACTAGTAGTAGTAGTAATAATAATAATAATGAAATAAAAATATCAAGACAAGTAATTCAAGATAAATTACTTCTTCAATTGAATTCAGCTGTCGATTTACCTTGCAATTCATCAAACAACTATCGTAAGATATATTATTTGAATAATTTCATTTCATTAACTTTTAAAAATGATTGTAAATTCATTTATAATAATAATAAAAGTTTGGTAAATTTAAAAGTACACGACTCTTAATGCTCATTTGCAAAAAAAAAGAAAAATGTACGATAAAAGTTTCAAGGACAATTTTTTTATTTTTTCCTTTCTATTACACTAGAAATTTAAATTTCGTTCGGGAAAATAGTCAGATGTATTTTTTCGCGTAGGCGCGACTGGTGTGACGAAAGTGCATGTAAAAAACATGAATAGATATACAAAATTAGTCAAGATAAAAGCCCCTGTACCCGCTCACTTTTCATTGGAGTGAGATTAAATCACTCGATATAAATTAATAAATAAAATGAAAAACCAGATTTTTTTTATAGTTATTTTTTGAAGTTTCGAGTATTAGAATAAAATTTAAGTTTGAAGAATAATCTAGATAATTAATTATTATTAATTTTTTAAATAAGCTCCTTGAGTGTACCCATAGTCGCTCACTAAAAGTTGTGATGTACCATTACTCGATCAACACATGGCCCTATAGTCGCTCAAAGACAATATCAATTAAACTATGATAAGTTTATTGATTTGGACAAATAATTTATAAATTATACTACTTTATTCTTTTATAATATAAAATTTCATGAATTTTAAAAATGTATTTAATAAGATATTGTTACAACAATTCTTAAAAAATTTGACGTAACATAAATTTAATCTAACGAATGAACGTTAAAGTAAAAAATGCCCGGCTGAGCGCGATTTTGAAAACAGTCATTTAATTTAAATTTATAATCTATTATAAAATAATTTGATACATCATATTTTAATATATTTAGATTCACAAATAATTATTTATCAATAATAAATTTTTTAGTTGTAATTTTTTTTTATAAAAATTATAAAAAAATGCCTTAAACAGTTTAAGTGAGCGACTAACGGTACTGAGCGGGTATAGGAGCTTTTACCTTAAGCTCTTTTGCACGACTCATGATGCGCAGCATCAGTGTGCTTTACGATCGAAAAATTTTTATTAATTATAATTAAATGGGGCCGAATTTGATGGCCATTAATGACACACTTCTTCTTCGGCCCTAAAATAATCTTTTAAAAAAAAAAGTTATCCAAATAATGGCTTTTTTTCTCGAGTTTTTGTGTTTACGGATTATGGACACTTTTCTGCTGCTTGACGGGAAATTTGTTTTTACATTTTGATGCTTTTTTAGTTACTTAATACATCAAATTGGACTTAATAAATAACAAAATTGATCCTTATTAAATTCTCTATTCGATGATATGTAACTTGGTTAAGCTCCGTGGACTAACAAGAGTAAAACAGTAAAAACAATAGCGAAAAAGGGGCAAACTGAATTTTTCGATCGTGAAGCACACTCTAATGCTTCGCATTAAGAGTCGTGCAATATTTGTTTATATGAATTTAATTTAAGTCTTTTTATTTTTAAAAATTATTTAGTTAAGAAAAGTAGAAAAATTAATTTTTAGATCACCAAGAGAGTAATAGAGAACTGACGAGCGATGGAAATAAATACACAAAGCCTTTGACTGAGCAGCGAAATCTATCAGAAAGTGGGAGTGAAGAAGAAATTACGGGACTAGATAAATTTATATATGGAGCACTTTCAGTTATCGGTGGGTTTAGTAATCAATTGGCGTCATTTGGTTCAATTATTGGTAATAAAATATCAGCTTTAAAATCACATCTGGTACCCGAAATTTCTAATCCATTATTACCGAGTTTCTCTAATAATTTACCCAATACTTCGCACAATTCGCATTATTTACGTCATGAAAATTCAAATACATTTATAGTAAATAATAGTAGAGTGAAAAGATTAAATTTGAGTAGTAGTGGAATTAAAAATACAGGAGGTGAATTATTTATAGAATTTAATTCAAATGATAAATTATCTAAAATAAAAAATATAATTATCGAAGATAAAACGAATGAAAAAATTTACATTTTAATGAGACGAACATTGAATAGTAATAATAATGATGATAATAAATTGTGGAAAAAGTTATACAAAGAAGATAAAACTCTATTGATAAGAAGTAGATTTAAGAATTCTCAATCAATGTCATCAAGAATTCAATTGACACCATTTATTCCTTTTACGGCTGTTACACAACCGAAATGTCTGAGTAAAAATACGGTGGTGGTTAAAAAAAATTCACCGATGAGTACAAGTCCAAGGGAGTCGAGGACAAAGGCCGAGATAAAGATGGAGACGAGGAGAGTATTATCTGAATTGTCATTATCAAATGTTGGTTGTAATAATAATCGATATGGTTCAATGGATGTTATTAAAAGTAGCAAAAAGTTTAGGTCTTTATCTAAAATTAAAAAGTTTAAAGAGATAAAAGAAGACTTAGAAAATGAAACAGAGATAAATTATGAATACCAAGTAACTTTGAGGGAAAATTCATCCTCATTTGATAGCAGAAGCAACAAAAGTAATAGTTTTAGTTTCACCAGTAGAAGCTGTAGAAATACCAAAAGTACCAGCGGAGAAAGTTCCTTTGACGAAATATTAAAAGTTGAAATTTTAAATTTAAAATCAATGAAAAATATAATGGAAATTTCGACAGAGTCAATTCTTAATATTCACGATTATTCTGAATTATAAAATTTAATATTACGATTTTTTTATATGGATATATATTTAAATATATATGAAAATATTTTCATAATTTAAATATTTAATTATATTAACATATTGATTAAATTATTTCAAATTCAATAGTTTTATTTTATTTATTTATAAAGTACACGGGAAAAAATGATACTGAAGTTAGCCGACGTTTAATAATTTTTTAACTTTTTTAAAAATGGTGATTTATGAAAACAGGGTGGCCACGAAGAAATGATTTCAAAATTCCCTGATATTTCCCGGTTTTCCAGTAAAGTTTTTCACATTTTTCCCTGATTTAGAAATTTTATTCGTATCATTTAGATATTCAAAGTTTTTATTATATTTTCATTTTTAATAATTAAATTTGGTAATTAAATCATGCGAGAAACCATAAAAAATGGCAATAAAATAAATTAATATTGCCTACTTTTGATTATTCGATGTTAAAAATGTATAAGTTAAAATATTTAATAAGAATTTTTATTATTTAAATAAATTAAAAATACACTGGTTACAAAAATTAAGGGATGTTAAAAAAATTTGAAATTTTTTAGTAATTTACAACAGTTTGTAACTCGAAGGAAAATGGTCGTACAATAAAAACAAAAAGTCAAACTGTAGCTTCAAGTGTCTAGTTTTCTGATCTGGGTCTTTAAATTTTTTTATTATGCACGGTTCCGGAGCAATAAAAAATCAATTATAATTATCGAAAAAAATTTATTGAAGCTCGAAGACCGTTTTTAAGACGAGCAAAAATTTGGTAAATTTCTTTTTCGATAGTTTTCTTAGGATTACTCCGGAACCGCACATAATAAAAAAATTTAAAGACCAGATCAGAAAACTAGACACTTGAAGCTACAATTTGCCTTTTTTGTTTTTGTCGTTTGACCATTTTCCTTCGAGTTACAACCTGTTGAAAATCACTTTAAAATTTGAAATTTTTTTAATATCCCTTAATTTTTATAACTAGTGTATAATTTAAAATTTTTTTAATTTTGAACTGTTACAATTTAATTCCCGGATACTTTTCGAAATTTCCTGACATTTCCATGATATTTCGCGGTTGCATTAAATTCCCTGATAATTCGCGACATTCCCGGTTTTCCCGGTTTGTGGCCACCCTCAAAAAAAAAAATATGTGAAAAATTTCACCTATAGCTTTGTTAATTTTCTATCTGTGCATACTTTTAGTTTTTTTTTTTAATTAATTTGTTGAAAAAAAAAATTCGAAAATTTTCAATTGTTTGCGAACTTCAGGATCATAAAAAAAAAACATTTCTAGGCGTAAGAAATTTCCACTTTACCTAAGAAATTTTTTGCATTATAAGTTTTTAAAAAATTTCTTGGGGCGAAGAAAAATTTTCCTGACAAAAAATTTTTTTTTCTGTCTAATAAAAAATTAAAAAAAAAAATTTGGTAAATTGGATCTAAACAATAATAATAAGAGTAAATTTTTTTTTAATTATATATTTGGGTATTTTCATTTTGAATATATATTAAATTTCTTACAAGCTAGTGGATTGGTTACAATTGAAAATAATTAAAAAAAAAATGCTCATGCTTTATATATTTGTATCTTTTAAGAGCATAAACTGCTGAATTGCTTTGATCGTTTAAAGAAAAAAATTTATCTTTATACAAAAGTCTAACGGCCTCAAAAATTAATTTTTATAACGATTTTCATTTCATAGTTTTGTATAAAATGAATAAACTAAAATTTTTATATATTTATTTTTTTTTTTCGTATAAATGTAAAAATCACCACAATATTTAACCCCATTTATAATGTTTTCAATAAATCGACACGAATTTCTATAAAAATAATTTCATATTACAACTAATAATTTTCTAATTAAATAAATTTATCGTTTCTGTTTAATCGAAAACAAACTTCGCACAATCCTCATATTTAATGTCTTAAGAATTAAATTATTTAAAAATACATGAAGACATGGAGTATAAATTTTCAAAAATTAAAATTTAGTTTCCCGATTCTTCAAATTATTTACAAATTTAATGAATTTAAAAATTTTAATTAACAAAATTTCTACTATAAAAATTATTTTTTTTTTTGGGGATTCTGACACAGTGTCCCCACTTTTTAAAAATATGCGATGACTTAACTGTCATAAGCGTATCAAAATTTTATTAATTAATTTAAAAGAGTTTTTAAAAAATTGCAGTTGATATCAATTGGGAGTTTAACGAAATTTGTAAAATAAATTCCAGTAAAATCTTAATGTCAATTTATAATTTGAATTTTCGTAGGCTAAAATTTACATACCGAATTTCGTTTGAATTCTAATTCATAACAACTATAAGTAATTTTTTAAAATCTACATCCCAGCGAAATTGTCCTTTTTTCAATTAATGCTTCAATTTTTTTAAAATTAATTGATAGAATTTTGAACTGCTTATGATAGTCGTCATTAAAAATTTTTAAAAAATAGGAGACACTGTCTGAGAAAGGCCTTAATTTTAAAAATTCACTTGACATAAAAGTATTTTATAATTTAATACTCAGACAAAAAACTTTATCGCCTTTCAATTATAAAAATAAGAGAATTTTTTATTGCCGTGTAAAGTTTTAAGGGTTAAATTTGTTTCGCTTATTTAAAAAATTGCCATAATTAAAAAAAAAAAAACATACTTGACTCTATGATGCAAAAGTAATTCGTCTGAAATCCAGCCAATAATTAATTACAATATCAAAGTATAAATATTATTTACGTACTTTGTAAGCCTAAATATATATTAAATAGTTACACTACAATCGCAACACAGAGTCACTTAAACTTTATTCCAACAATTATTATTACACATGTAATTGTCTTTTTTTTTTCTTGAAATCAGTATTTCTAAATAGCCACACATAACTCTAAAAAAATTATTTATTTTCATTTATTGGCATATAATTTTTTACCTTAGAACGTACAGCTGCCCTTTATATTTCAATTGTAATTAAATATTACTCACATTTATAAATATATCAAGCAAGTGTTAATTAACTAATTATCAAAAATTTCATCAGACTGACACGTCTGTCATTTCAGATATATATTTATATTTATACATGAGGCGTTTAGTTTAAAACCCGGGAAATATTTTAAATTGAAGATTAGATTTGTTATAAATTTTTATTGTTTATTTTTTACTATATGTCTCCAGAATTCAATGAAAAACGCGGGAATTAATTTTAAAATTCAGGGTCGTTTTAAAACCAGATGAATTTAATAAGCAGTTTCAAATCCGCATATAAAAAACTACTGACAGTTTATTGAAAAAAAAATTGAGTTAAGCAACGAATTATGAAATCAATAAAAAATGTATAAATATAAGAATGGGGGAGGGCAAAAGAGGTAGAAAGGGGATACCCCAAAATTTTATAAAAAAAGTTGAACATTATTTTGAATTTTTTTTTTCTTAAACTTTTTTAAAAATCGAGTGTCAGTCAAAAAAATTTAGTGACTTTTGTTTTATGATAAAAACTATTAAAAAATTTTTTTCTCCCTTTGCATCCAATAATTATGGGAAAAATTTACTTATAAAAAAATTGAACTTAATCAAAATTATTTGATATCCAGAAATATTTTACCTTTTTTAGGGGATGCCTGATTTTACCCGGAAAAAAATAAAAATTATTTTTCTTTGCAAACAAAAAAAATGCATTTGAGTCCCCGCGTCCCCCCTATACCCCATTAAGAATAAAAAAAATTATTTTGAAATTGGAATGTTTCTGTTCAGACCAAAGTTTTCCAAAAATTTTTTATCTTCAATTCATAAAACTAGACGCCTCATATATTTATTTAATTAAAAAAAAAAAAATGATTACATTTGACGCGAAAAAAAAATTTTATAAAACTTTATAAATATGAACGAATCTAACTTGTTGTTAAAAGATTAAATATCCACTTATTTCATTCATTAATTATTTAAAAATTGATAATTGAATCCTCATACATTAATATGAATATTAATAATAATATTTACAATATTTATTTACACTTTAAATTTACACTACTATTAATTATTTATCGAAAATAGTATGAGTTTAAATAATTTTAAATGGAATTTAATCACTTATTTAATAATTATTTTTTAACTGCTACTTACTCGACATTAATTTAATAATTTAATATTTTATTCAATAGTTTATCTTAATTATTAAAACTTACTTATGATAAATCTTTGATAGAGAATAAAGAAAACTTAATAAAGTACTGCATCTGTTTCGTTATCGCAATTTAAATATTATTCATATATATGTATATAAATTTACGTTTGTTTTCAGTAAAAAAAAAAATATTTTACCAGCACAGTAAAATATTAATCAGTTGATAATTTATGTGATTATTTTTTATTGAGGTTTATTATTATTAATTTAAATAATTTTTTTTTTGTAGATTATTATCTACGTCATTATTTGTGCCGTATAATTTATATATTTTATACCTTGCAATTTATTAATTTATAATTAAATTTAAAAAATTAATACTTTGCAATTTTAAATAACTAATTACTTTTTTTTTTAATAAATACATGGAAGTTTATATTTAATTATTATTTTTAAAAACTTTTAAATATTTTTTTTAAACCACCATTTTTTTTTTAAAGAAGATTTTGTAAATAAATTAATACTTTATAATAGTTTATTTTTTTTTATTTAGTTATTAATTTTAAAAAAATAAAATTTAAACATTAACAAGAATTTATTCCTAATTATAAACTGTTTTTTTTTTAATTTTAAAAATATATATTAGATTTAATTAATTACTAATTAAAATTAAATTAACAAAAAATCTTCTTTTTAAGTACCGTCGTTTGTAGTTTTAAAAAAAAATATTTAAAATTAAATTTATGACAAGATATCAATAGCAAACTTTTTTTAGTGATCGTATCGATTGCCGGTAAATGAACGGGGGATTTACCTATTTTTGTGTTGGAAATTTATTTTGAATGGTTTCCTACAGAATTTTTATTTTTAAACGTTTATTTGATCAAGCGGGTACGTGAAAAAAAATAAACCAATACTAGAATAGTAGAACAGAAATAATACGAACTGATTTTGGATGTGAAATCACAAAAGCTTTGAGAAAAAAAAAAAGGTTGTAATTTATCTGGACTAGATTTGAAACATTGGGGTCAAATAATCGATGGTTTAAATATATGAGCTTGTTTTTGATAACAAACATAATCATAGACAATTCTCAAATTACATGAAATATAAATTAAATTTATAAGAATTTACTATCTGACGTTTTGAAACACTGACCGAAAAATCCAAGCAATACAGAGACAACTTGAAGATGTCATGACCATGTCTTTTAAAAGGACAAGACCAATTTTTCTTTCTCAACCAAGTAGCACACTTGGCTTTGCGATATCTATAAAATAAATATTTTGAGGCTGTTTTTCGATCTATCGATAAGGTAACAAAATGTTGACAAAATGATTAGAAATTTATTTCACCGAAAAAATATCTGCTTAAAAGACTTGACAGAAGTAACGATAAAAAAGTAAATTACAAGTAAGTTATTAAACTTTTTTATAACTCAAATTTTCTAAAAAATACGAACTGACTAAAAGAATTAAAAGCTATTGATATCTTTCATAAATATTTAAAAATAATAAATTAAAAAGATCGAACAATGGGCTCTTATAAGATTAATAAAAAATTATAAAATACAATTATTAACCAGTCTTGTGCGCTGATATTTTGTATTAATATAAAAGAAATCATGTACCTGAAGATTCGAACGTTTTTCACGCAACAAATTTGTTTGTAGACCAAAGAACATCTTTTCAAGAATATCTTTTAATCATTTTTTTTAGTCAAAATGCTCGCCTTACAAACTGTCGAAAATTGTGATTTTTTAAAATTACATGCAGGACATCTACCTTGATATCATATTTCAATTGTATGAAATTCTTATGAAAAGTCGGTTTGCGAGTAAACTATTTTAAATAAAAATTGAAAATTTGAAAGTTGACCACAATTTTCTTGATTCAAATCGAATAACTTGAAAAGTTACGAATAATTCAAAAACTTTCGGAGAATTCTAAAACTGACGAACAATTTGAAAAGTTACGAATAATTCGATACTATTCGATTCGTTTCTAACCCGATTCGCACACTCCTAATTATCATGATACTTTTCCCTCAATTTTTCTTAACAACTTTCATTAAACTTTAAAAAAAAATTTAAATTACAAAACACGCAACTTTTCTATTTGAAATTTGAATACTCAAAAGGTAGTTGGAAGTGGTCTACAATTTTTGACTGACGTGCAAAACATTTAAGAAGTCTAGATCCAATAGATTTTTTACTTTTCACTTCATTTTTGTATTTTCGCTCCACGAAAAACGTTCCGATTTTCAGGTACATAAGAAATCAAGTTGAGATATATATTTGTTTGTTTGTTTGTTTGTTTTCTATATTTATCAATAAATTTTTATCTACTCCATAATTTAATTTTAATAATTTATTTATTCTCATAATTAAACGGACGATATATTATTTGTATCATTGAGTTGAAATGGGAACAGATAGTGACATTTATATTTATTTTCGTACTCACTTTACTCAATCATAAATGACAATAAAAATGAGACGATTATTGCTACTTCAATGAGCATGAATTCAGGGTCATAAATTGAATTTATTCATTAATTAATTAATTTGTTTATTTTTTAACTTTTTTTTTACTTTTTATTATTTTTTTTTGTAAGAATATCTATTTAAACGAAGGCACAATTGACATAGGTAGCAATTGGTGACGTATACTGTCGTAAAAAAAATTTTATCCTCCAGTTACTTAAGAAAAAAAAAAAATATCAAGACATCAAGACAATTATCGTGAACCCACTTAAAAATTATTTGCAGCAGTTATTTTTTTTTGTTTTATTTTTAATTATTAAAATTTGTTATTAATTATTTAACGAGAGTATTACTACTTATATATAAATATCTATATATTTTTAGTTATTTTAACGAATAATTTAGACCAGGTGAGTTTTAAATTATTAAAAAAAGTCTTAGACTTTCTTACATGCATTTAATAAGTTGATTAATTCGGATATTTGGTGTACTCAGCCTTAAGAAAACCGAGTTTGACCTTTATGTCGTGGAACGTTGGTCTCTTCTCTGGTTGTAAATCCCATGCCTTTTTATTTTACAACATGGAAACAAAAATTGCGGAATTTATAACCATTTCGTATAATTACTTTACCTAGTTTTTTTTTTCTTACTTTATTACTTTATTTTTAAAATAAAATATTTATTAGACATACCTGTTTCATGATGTCGTAAACTTCAGACGGACATCCATCCGGTGGTTCCATTTTATATCCTTTTTCCACACACTTTACAACGTCCGCTAATGGCTAAAATATAAAATATATTTTGTGTTAAAACGTGTCTTAATTTAAAAAGTCTTTTTTATTTATTAAATAATTTAATTACTAGCAAATATAATACACACTGCAAAAAATCGGGAGTGATTACGGATTTGATTTAAATCTGAATTCCCGCCGTCACTCGGAGATCCGGAGTTTCAGACAAAAATTACTCTGCATACGGAATAAATAAGGATTTTATTTTTCCAACGGAGTGATTTTGAAGTGTTCTGGATTTTATTTAAACCCGCATTCACTTCGATTCGGAGTTTTAACATTAAAATCATATCAATCATTGTCATTCATATCAAGTAGATAGGCTTGAATTCAAACAGCGCAAATTTATAAAGCTCGTAGTATACAAACTAAGAATGAAAGGAATAATAACCAGTGTCGATGAGCAATACGATAAATTGAAGCTGTGGAAATTAAGTACTAGACTGGAATACTCGGAGTTATGCTTTTTTTTCAAACTTATTAATAATATGATAGTTTTCCCGGGCTTACTTGGATCAATAGATTTCATTATACCTTAACAAGGGCTTAGACAAACTCGATTAGTAAACGTTCCAACCACTAGGTAGAATTATGTGAAACATTGCCCCAAATTTAAACTTTTAAACGCGGTGAATAAATATTCCGAAAACAAATTATTTCGGTGGTACTCTTACCAGTTTTAAATCGGCAGCTAAAGCTCTTATGAATAATTAATAATTGTAATGATTGTTTAAGTGTATTAATATGTCAAAAAATTCTAAGTGTAATTTTCTTTTTACTCATGTATTGTAAACAAGCCAAAGCATCTGTATGTATTACTTGTAAATTGCAGAAATGCGTTAAATAAATAAATAAAAATAAACTCTCCTTCGGAGGGAATTTCCTCTGAACCGGAGTTTTAATTTTGAAATAAACTCGCCTTCGGAATGAATTTCACTATGAACAGTTTCAATTTTAAAATAAACTCTCCTTCGAAGTGAATTCTCTCTGAACCGGAGTTTTAATTTTAAAATAAACTCTCCTTTGGAGTGAATTTCACTTTGAATCGGAATTTCCATATTAAAATCAATACCCCTTCGAAGTAAATTTCACTCCAAGGGAATTAAATAAATAAAGTCATCTACCCCGCATTTAATCCAAGATCACTCCACAAATTTTTTACAGTGCATTTATTTAAAAAAAAAAAAACTTACTATTCTCGGATATGGTACTCGTCCAAAGGAATAAATTTCCCATAATAAAATTCCAAAACTCCACATATCTGATTTGTTTGAAAATTTCTATAAAAAAAAATATATATGTAAATAAATAAATACGTAAATAATAAAAAATTTAACTATTTACTTTTATTAAATATTAAAGGAACCGCTGCCATTAATTCTTAATGATAAAAAAAAAATATCTAAATGTGAGTCCGAAAGTCTTATAGAGTTTATAAATTAAACAGAAGTCTTGAGTTATTTTAGTTTGTGATAAGAACACCGGAAGTAAGTAAATTTAAATATTGGTTTTAAAGTGATGATGATATTTAGACTACTGGTTTAAATAAACGAAAATGTTTTAGTAAAAAAAGATGGCGGTCTATTTAAAAAATTCGAAACTTTGAATTGAACTTTTTCAGAATTTTTAAAAATTAAAAACTAAAAATACTTCGAATTTTAATATTTAATTTAAACGTTTTTCAAATATATTTTCAAAAGTTTTATTTTAACGCAAGTAATTTTATTTTATTTTAACATTTTTTACGTTTTCCGATAGTTTTTAAACCGTCCAGAAAATTTCAAAAAATTTTTTCTCAACAGATTCATTTAGAAAATTTTCACTTGAAATTTTTTATCAACTTTTTACAAAAAACTAAACCGACTAGTGTTTCTAGTCTTTAATTTTTAAAAGTTCAACTCAAAGTTTCAAATTGTCTAGAATTTTAAAGTTCCTTATGCGGATGCATAAGTGTGATTTTTTTTTATTTACACACATAATAAATAATAAAATTACATTTTGTTTTAGAGCCTCAGGTGCAGTCCACTTAATAGGTAATTTACCACCGTCAAGTGAAAAATTTTCATCACGTGCCAAACCAAAGTCTGATACTTTGGCTGAATTATCTTCAGCAACAAGAACATTTCTTGCTGCTAAATCACGATGTACGACGTGTCGAGATTCAAGATAAGCCATCCCAGCGCACGTATCACTATAAAGAAAAAAAAAATACATGAGTAATTTTTTTTATCTCAACCTAATGAGATTTTAAATTATAAATACAGTCGACTACCCGTTATAAGCCTCTTCCCCTCAATCGGCAGATACTGAGTCCAAACATCTTCCCCACTTAACCACTTTTTTGAGTTTCGTACCAGACAGCCCGTTATAAGCCTCCGTTAAAATTCTATAAATTATAAACTAACAATAGGAACAAAATATCAAAATTAATTATGAAAATTTACTATCGATCTTTCGCGGATAATAATTTTATAAATATTAAGTAAAATATAATTTATTGTTGATAATTGTAATGATTAATTACAATTAAAGCTTCTGTTACAATTTGAAAGTTTTATTGAGCATTATGTTGATCAATAACAATTATTATTATTATTACTGTAATTAATACCGTTGTCATTATAATTTTTTCTAGTACAATTATTATTTGTGTAAAAAGATAAGTATTTATTTTAGCGCCATAAGCACTAGAAAAATCGGGATACTGACGTATGTAACAAAACGTAAATATGACATTTAAAATGATATTAAATAAAACAGGCTTATAACGAGTAGTCGAGAAGAAAACTAAACGCGCGGTAGTGGAGAGACTGAAATTTCAATAAAAATTTCGCCTGTCCCCTAGACCAGGCTTATGACGGGTCGACTGTAAGTAAAAATATTAAAATTTACTTACAAAGCAAAATTAATTTGATCTTTTTTGGTAACGTGCAACCGTCCTCTCGATCTTAAATAATCGACGAGTGATCCCTTACTCATATATTCAGTAACCAGGTACATATGTTGATTGTTAAATACGAGGCCAAGTAATTTAACCAAATTATCGTGAATAAGTGAAGTCATCAAACTAGCCTCAGCTAAAAATCTTTGTGCAGCTTCGCTGTTGTCTTTCAACATTTTAACGGCGACACGTTCGCCGCGATAAACGCCCAGCAGTACGTCGCCAAATTCACCTTTGCCAATGCACTCCCGCAATTCAAGCTCGTGAGTTTGTATCACCCATCCGGCCTCAACGAAGGCCTTCGGATCGACGCAAAAATCTTGCTTGCCTTGCTTTGGCAACGGCTTTGTCAGTTGTGTACACAGGCCATCGGCATCCTCCTCGTAATGCTCAACAAGCAGGGCTAAATTTTCGAAAAATACCTCGTCGTCAATTGTCAAATGATTATTTTTATATTTAACACGGTAATGTTGTACTCGTCCAGCGTAGGATACACACAGTGTATAATCACCGGGGAAATTTGTCGACTCTCTGACTAGAAACAGACCATCTTCACGAGGTCGCAGCAAACTTTCTGCTGTTTCTCGTGAAATTTTTCCATGAAACCATCTGCAATTAATTATATATATTTATGTAATTATTAAACCAACAATTAAAATATTTGACATTTTTTTTTACTCAATTAAAAACAATTTATTTAATTAATGTAATTATAATTAATTTGGACAATTAAATTTCTAAGAAAGAATTTTTTATTATTTTTTATTTTATTCAAATTCTATTTTGGGGACTCAAATACTTGAAATCTTTTTTCTTTTTTTTTAATGATATTCAGAGTAAATAGAAAAAATTTCAATCGCGGTTAAAAAAAAAAATTTTCATTTTTGGCGGGAAAAATGGGTATCGCCTAAAAAAAGTGAGAAAAAAAGTTTGGATATTAAATAAATTTTCTTGCCAAGGTAAAAGCTTCTATACTCGCTCACTTTTCATTGGAGTGAGATTAAATCACTCAATATAAATTAATAAATAAAATAAAAAACCATATTTTTTTTTTTAGTTATTTTTTGAAGTTTCGAGTATTAGAATAAAATTTAAGTTTGAAGAATAATCTTGATAATTAATTATTACTAATTTTTTAAATAAGCTCCTTGAGTGTACCCATAATCGCTCACTAAAAGTTGTGATGTACCATTACTCGACCAACACATGGCCCTATAGTCGCTCAAAGACAATATCATTTAAACTATGATAAGTTTATTTATTTAGACAAATAATTTATAAATTATACTACTTTATTCTTTCATAATATAAAATTTCATGAATTTTAAAAATGTATTTAATAAGATATAGTTATAACAATTCTTAAAAAATTTGACGTAAACAAATTTAATTTAACGAATGAACGTTAAAGTAAAAATGCCCGGCTGAGCGCGATTTTGAAAACAGTCATTTAATTTAAATTTATAATCTATTATAAAATAATTTGATACATCATATTTTAATATATTGAGATTCACAAATAATTATTTATCATAATAATATTTTTAGTTGCAATTTTTTTTTATAAAAATTATAAAAAAACGCCTTAAACAGTTAAAGTGAGCGACTAATGGTACTGAGCGGGTATAGGGGCTTTTACTTTACATTTACATAAAGAAAAATTACATTTTACATAATTATTTGATACAAAGGAAAAAAAAATTATAGATTTTCTCATGAAACAAAAGTCATGAATATTTTTCGACTGACACTCGATTTTTGAAAAAGTTTAACATACAAAATTCAAAATAATCCTCAATTATTTTGAGGAGTACTCTATCCGCCTCAACCCCCCTTCTCTCCCCTATATATTTTATTGTAACATAAATTAAAAGACCTAGTACCCGATCAAGGAACTAGTTCTCGATCACTCTATGTATTTATATATTTATATTTACTAAATTTAATAAATATAAATATACAAATATATGAGTGATCGGGTACTGCACTGAGAAAAAAATACTTTTATTAAGAACATTTACTTGATACAAGAACATATATTCTTGATAATTTTCAAGAATATATAATTTTGTCTCAAGAATTTGTAGAATTGAAGGAAATAATTTTTATTTAATTCAAGTAAAGCTATTCTTTTGTTTATTCATAATATAATTTCACATTCATATAATAACAAAAATAAATTTGATGCTCTTTTCTCAAGAAATTGATAATTAATAATAATAAAATAAATATTTTGAACGGATTTCTTGAACCAAGAAATTTTTGTTTGGAAAATAGTATTTTTTTTTCTCGGTGTGGGATATAAAATGCAAAACAATAAAAATATGAACTTACGGCATAGCATTAAGTTTAACTTCATGTCTCGTGCTCATTGATAAGGCATTGTTACTTGTTGGATTTATAGTTGAATTATTAGGAGTAAGGATAACCGGAGAAGATGGTACGGAATTACTCATGTGAGTGGTTGGAGGTACAACAACATTTTGAGTTGTTACAATACTACTGGGGTGTGTTGTTGTCATTATTGGTGAGACTGGATGTGGCAGCATATTTGCCCCACTGTAATTGGATGGGATTGATGGAATGGAGTGATGAATTGATTGGATCGATTGCATCGATTGGAGTGCGTTTTGCAAAAAAGAATGAGCCGTTACATTTGAAGGTATTGTGTGATGATGGTGATTCTGGTTACCATCAATTTTACCCTGACGAGCTAGTGCTGATAAGTTTGGGTAACTAGCACCCGCATTGTGATAAGTTGGCATTACTGCTGCTGATTATTTTAATTAGGCCACTAATATTGACCTGAAAAATAACAAAAAACATTTTTATTTTTTCATTATTAAATTTTGTGTAAACGTTTTTTTATTTCCTTTCATGGTAATTTTTTATTTAATACAAAGAGGTGCTGTGTTATATATATATATAAATTGAAGGTTAATATGATGAGAACTTATGCGTAAAGGCGGTATATATATTTTATATATATATAAGAGAGCTACTTTATGCAAATGAGTGGGTGGTTTGATGCTCCTTTTCTCGGGTGACAAGGCGCTTGCTTGCTAATAAATATGAAAGTGGGTGAGTAATAATCCAACACAGAGAATATGTAAGCTTAGTCTATGTATGACGAGGAATAATGTTTCATATTATTCTTCTATTTCATGAGTATAGAGTACACTGTAAACAAGTATATAGTAATAATTCGTGCCTATTGTTTCAATGTAACATAGAGAGAGTATTTTCCATTTGTCATTTTATTTTCAACAGGATACCAGGATTCAATTTAACTCTATTTATGTATAATAGACTGGGCCAAAAAAATTGACTATTTTTTTTTCGATACTGTGAAAATATTATTCCTGATGACAAAAAAAAATTATTATGCAAGTTTGAGCCCTTAATATTGATATTAAGAGGTGTATCGTTACGACTTAGTTTTTTGACAGAAATTTCGTTTTTTACCCAAAACTCGTAAATCATCTATCTAAAAAATTTGAGCAATGTACATTCTTAAAGGAAATTGAATTCCCTACAAAAAATCTCTCTTAGTAAATTGACGTAAAACGAGCGGTTTCCCTGTAACCGTGCCTTAAACATTGATTTGTTTTTTAAATTGTTTGTTTCTATTTTGGATTTTTTATAACTACTAGAAATATTAAAATTTTTTTTAGTCAAGATACATATTCTCGAAGGAAATTTAATGCTCTACAAAAAAGATGTCTTAACATTTTTTGCTAAATTCACTCCTTCGAAAGTTATTCAGGTTATTAAAGTCGTTTTGACTCAACTTCAACCTTGAATAACTTTCGAAGGAGTAAATTTAGCAAAAAATGTTAGGTGACCTTTTTTGTAGAGCATTAAATTTCCTTCGAAAATATGTATTTTGACTAAAAAAAATTTTAATATTTCTAGTAGTTATAAAAAATCCAAAATAGAAACAAACAATTTAAAAAACAAATCAATGTTTAAGGCACGGTTACAGGGAAACGGCTCGTTTTACGTCAATTTACTAAGAGAGATTTTTTGTAGGGAATTCAATTTCCTTCAAGAGTGTACATTGCTCAAATTTTTTAGATAGATGATTTACGAGTTTTGGGTAAAAAATGAAATTTCTGTCAAAAAACTAAAAGTTGTAACGATACACCTCTTAATATCAATATTAAGGGCTCAAACTTGCACAATAATTTTTTTTTTGTCATCAGGAATAATATTTTCACAGTATCAAAAAAAAAAATAGTCGATTTTTTTGGCCCAGTCTAATGTATATAGATTTATTTATTTGCTCATTTAATTTTTACTTGATTTTCCACACTCCTACTACAATTATTCTGTCTGAAGGTCATGCAAGACACTCATCTATATTGTCCCCTATTAATTTTTCATCACATATATATGCGATAAAAAGCAGACATATATTAAGGATTAATAAAATTTAATACTTTTTTATAAATTTTTCAATATCGAGTATGTGGGAAAAAAGTCAATTAAATTTATGAAATTCTTGATAAATTGATTTTCTTTAAATATAAACACATATGCCGTAATATGAAGTAACTTTGAACCATCTCCAAGGTTTTATGTCGTAATTCAATAACTATTTTATTTACTTTAGCTTCGATTAAAAATATATGACCTCAGTATTCCCGATTTTTATCTGTTTAGTTTAAAAAAAATAAAAAGTAGTCCAACAGTCACTCATTCATCAAAAGAAAAGACTTGCCTATTTCCGTTTTTCATAGATATCATATATAGATATATATATAATAATATAATAGAATCTATTTATAACAATCAGGAGAGATCGATAAAAATATGATAATGTTAAGGACAGAGTTGAGGTTTGAAATTTAATTTCGATTATTGACATTCGATAAATATTTTTTTATCATTTTAATAAAAAAAATTTTAATTAAAAGTTGTTTATTTTAAAAAAAATTAATGTTTGCAACTGAAATAATTTAATCACTTGATTGAAATTAAATTATTAAATTTTTTTATAAAATTGTTAATTTTCGGGCTCTGTAAAAATAAATTAAAATAATAATAATATCGAAATTTAATTAGGTCTGCGAGGTCAAAGAACTCTTAACGAATTTTTTTTTAGCCCAAACAGACCTCGGCTGTTTCAGCGAGAGAAATGTACCGGAAGTGAGAGCTACCGATTCAATAAATTTGAATAGTAATTTATAGAATCTTATAAAATCAAAAATAATTATTGTAAAGTAAAGCAATAAGACACCGTTTGAAATTCGTAGATATAAATAATAATTTAAATGTTAATTTTTACTAATTATTTTCACGTGTTAAACATTTAAAAAATTACATACTCCAATAACACGTGTAACAAATATTACAAAAAAGTTCGACATGTAGACCTTCTAAACTTGGGATGGATTAGAATTTCGAGTGAAATTTTTCAGAACTTTTGTAATTTTTATGGAAAAAAAAAATTTTTTAGTTATCTAGGATTTTATATGAGCGAAGTTTGAGTCAAAAAAGAAAATTTAAAAAAAGATTCCAAAAAAGTTCGACATGTGGAACTTGTAAACTTAAGACAGATTTTTTTCAAAGATATTTTTACAACATTTTACCCTCGTTCCGAAAAAGTTCCCATTACAAACCAATATCCCCATAGGAATAAAAAAAAAATTATAAAAAGTTCAAAATTAGAAGTTTTTGAACTTTTTCGAAACCAGAGTAAAATGAAGTCAAAATACGTTTTAAGAAATATCTTTCAAAATCACCCGTGTAAAAAAAGGTTAAAAAAGTGTTGACTATTTCAAACTCCAAAACGTGAAACAACAACAAACTTTTTTTGAACGTTTTTTAAACTTTTAAAAATTCAAGGGAAAAATCAATAAACGTCCTAATATTATTAAGGTATGATAAAACGAAAAATGGTCAGAAATAGTTCGAAATCCATTTTTTTAAAACATATTTTGCACTGAAAAATGTTAATTTGTAGTGCGAAGTCAATTGTTTTTTTCTGTGCATTTTTAAAAGTTTGAAAATCGTTTAAAAAAAGTTCGTCGTTGTGTCACGTTTTGAAGTTTAGAATAGTCAACACTTTTTTAACCTTTTTTTAATAATTTTTTTTACACGGGTCGTTCTTTTTTTACTCAAAATTCGCTCATATAAAATCATAGATAACTAAAAACTTTTTTTTTACCATGAAAATTAAAAAAGTTCTAATCTGTCTCAGGTTTAGAAGGTCCAGATGTCGAACTTTTTTGAATGTTTTTGAAACGAATTTTATTTACACAGTAATACCCACACCCAGTTGACTTTAGTTGATCAAAAGGTCTTTTAATCTCTTTAATTAAACTTTTATGAAGATTAAATCACTCAATTTCATGATATTTATAAAATTCTTATCACAACTCACTACCTAGTCTGATAGATAAATGAATAATTAATAATTATTTATTTAAATAACTCGTAAATTTTGTAAATAACTAAAAAATTCAAAATACTTAAATTTTCTAATCTGACAAATTTTATTAAGCAATTAAACAAAACAAATATTAATTATGAAAACTTAATATACATGAATTGAAAAAATGTCAGTTTAAGAGATAAAATAATTTGATATATTATGTGAATATAATTTTAAATAAATATAAGATGTGTCAACAAATCTGTTTAAAAGAAATAATGTTTAATAATTCAAATGTAGTTTATCCTTGGCTGACATTTATGACAATCAAGTGCAATATTTTATACAAGACTGAGCACACGTTCGCAACTGATTATATTATCATTATATTTTTAAAATAATATTATTTCCTACGCAACACAATTTGAATATACTTGAAAACATTTAACAACAACAATAATTTTTTTTTATATTTTTTAAAATAAAATTACGCATATTTTTATATTGCATACAGAAACAAACGGGACATAGCAGACATGAAAATTTAAAAAAATTACTATGAGGCAACACGAAGCTCACGGGGCAATTTGGACCATCTAAAATTTGTAAAAAAATTTTAATCAAAAATCAGCCTTACAAATTTTTAATCAAATTTGAATAAAAATTTTTTAAAATCATTTTCTATTAATAAATTAAATTTTTTGGAAAAATTATCTATTGACGTCTGAATAATTCTACAAAAAAAAGGATTTTTTGGAACAAAAAATTTAACGTTTCCCAAGAAATTTTTTGCACTATAAATTAAAAACAAAAATTTCAAAAAAGGCAAGAAATTTTTTTTTTATGTTCATGTACAATTTATTTCAAAATATCATTTCTTAATTACAGAACATGAAAAAGTTTTTTTTTTAAGTATATAAATAAATTTAAAATTAAATACAGAACTTAAAAAAAATTATTTTTAGTGAGAGAAAAAAATTAAATACATATTTAATTTTCAGAATAAATTTAAAGTTTAATTTTTTGGAGCAAAGCCCATTTTGCCCCATATTAAATTTATTTTTTTTTAATAGCTGGGTCATATTTATTTATATATATACCGAATACTTATAGGGCACTTAAAAAAAGTAGAACTAGTAAACAAATTTTACCCTCTTCCCTTCTCCTACGTCTGTAGTAAAAATATTTACGATGGGTAAGATACTTTAAGAAACTTTTGACATTACGGAAGAAATAAAAAAAAATAAGAAGAAGAATAATAATAAACCACAAAAACACGTGTCAACAACACTTATGGTGTATAAATTATGCAATGGCTCATACACAAAAGTATCCGTAACTTTTGAATGATTTATGATTGCAACTGTAAATTTTAAGTTTTACTTTATTTTTCTGCTGATAAAGGAAAGTAAATTATTTATTACAGCAGTGCCAGCAGTACACAAAAGAATCAAGATTTATTGAAAAAAATAATAATAATATCATAGGTTTAAAAAAAAATAGCTATGAATAAGTAAAATTTATATTGAAAAGCAAACGTGAAGAAGAATGTTGCGATTAAATCTTATTAACTGGAAACTATGCATTTAACTTTCATCAAAGTGCATCGTCTGCATTTGAATACTTAAGAGATAGTATAGTATATATATCTACGTATGCATATTTGTGAATAATCGAGTTTTACGGTATGTGTTATGAACAAACTCGCAATTCAACTCAATACAAATGACATCATCGTTTGATGTTCAAGGCCAAAACTCACGGTCATTATTTAATGCAATATATGTATTTTAATATCAATTCAAATAAAATTGTGTCTCCACATGCTTTTTTTTATTATTAAAATTACGAGTTATCATAACAAATAATTTAATTTTTTTTTCCTCAACCGATTTATCCATGTAAAAAAAAAAAAAAACGTTCCAAAAATGTTCACGATCAACTTCAAAATTTGAAAGAAGATAAAAGATCAAAACCTTCTACATTAGAAGTAATAATTAAATTTGAATATATTTTGACTTCTTAAAATTTTTTCTATTTAGTATTTATTCAAAAAATTCATTTTGAATTTTTTATTTACCGCCAAACTAAAGTTAAAAAATAATAGATTTTTAATTTCGAAAATATCATTCAAATTTTACTGCAAAAACTTTTCGGAGTAAACGCGGATTAAATCTGGAATGCGGAGCGGATGATTTTTTATTTATTCAATTCCTTTGGAGTGAAATTGACTCCAAAAGAAATTTATTTGAACTGAAATTCCGAATCAGAATGGATGCGGATTAATATAACATCAACATCACTCCGCTAAAAAACTCCCTGTTTACCCCCTACATGGAAGACGTAGAGTGATTTTATTTTTAAGACTCCGGTACTCTGAGTGAATCCGGATTGAAATAAAACCCATATTCATCTCTGATTTATATATCGAGAGTATACTTTGGATTGTTTACATGATACTCAAGTTAGCCGTCGTCTAACAATTTTTGAATTTTTTTAAAAACGACAAATTATAAAAAAATAAAAATTTTAAAAAATTGCACCTATAGTTTTTAAAATTTTCTACATGTGCATATTTTTATTTTTTTGTAATTGACTTGAAAAAAAAATCCGAAAATTGTTAACTGTCTACTAATTTCCGGATCATATTATTTACAAAGTATGCAACTAAAATCAAACATTTAAATTTTGAAAAGTCCAAAATATTTAAAATTATTATTACGTTAAATTTCCAAATTTTTTTCAATGAACATCTTTTATAAAAATTTTTTTTTTACGAGCAATAATTTTGATAAAAAATAAAAATAAATTTAAATACATATCTGGGATGTCGGAAAAGATGTAAAGAAAATATAAACTACAAAACCGAAGATAATTTAAATAGCACTTGGTACGTTATTAAATATAATTATTTGTGGTATTCACCTGCTAAATGCTATTAAGCATGACCTTGTGATGCAATTGCGTACAGCGGTTATGAATCACTAATCTTTCACGATCTTCCTCTTGACATTAACACGCGGTATCTTGTTTATTATCAACTATTTTAAATTTAAGAGCTAATATTTAATTCATCTTTGCCTATTAATTTATCAAACTTTATTTATTATTTAATTGAAATAAAAAAATTCAAATGGAATTTAAATTTCATAAAATTTATTTTCTAATCTAAAATTATAATAATTAATTAAACTGAATAATTTATTACTTTAAGAAAAATATTTCTAAATTAACTTGAGTTGTTAAAAAAAAAATAATTATATTCATACTAAATATGTATGTTAATATTTAAAATATTGTGTTAAGTAATGTGTGATAATTGACTTAAAACCTTGAATGAGTTTAAATAAACCAACAAAACTGGCGCATTAACTTCTTTTCCTCATAATTAATTTTTTAAAAAATATTTCGTGTCGTAATACTTAATTTAAAAAATATCATACATTAATTTCATTTAATTTATGAATTTATTATGAACTCACAAAATTGTCCATTCAAATAATTTTTGTTTAAAAAATTTAAAAAAAAAATATAAACCCCCAAGAAAAGTCCACACTAGTCGAAAGTTTTTCACACTTCTTTTTATTGTCTCTGAATATATTACCCGCGTAAAAAAATTCGTTTCAAAATGTTCATGACAACGAACTTCCGAAATTGAGACAATTTTGAACTTTAAGTTTAAAATTTCTGGAACTTTAAAAAAATTAGAAAGAGAATAATTTTTAACGGGTGAAGGCTTCGAACGAAAATAATTTGATTTGACAATTTTTTGGGTTTGAAGATCATTAAAAAAAAGAGGAATTAATTAGGAATTATGAACATTTACAGCTCTTACCAGAATTATTCAGGCATGAGGCAAAAAAATAAAATTTTTTATTTTTTATTTCTTATTTATTAAATTTTCATGCCAAGGCACAATGACAAGGGGAAATCATACAGATGATCTTAGCAGTAGAAAAAATTTGAAGTGATCAAACAACAATAATACTATCAATTTAAATCAGTCATCCAGACAAAAATACAATAAATAATGAGAGATGTAAAGTTCAACGATACACCGTTACAAATTTTGTTAATTAAAATCTAGATTTTGTAGGTAATCATACAACTTATTCTTAAAGATCTCAATACTGCCTGATTGAATCAGATCTAAGGGTAACTTTTGCCAAAGACGGATAATTTATCCAACAAATGATTGCTCATATAATATAGCACAGTAGAAAAGTACGGAATTTCAAAATTTACATTCTTTTTAATAGCTAGTCTTACAGAACGTCTTGTATCATTATCATCAATGAATAGCTCACGTAGATAAAGAGGTTTTCCAAATTCTAATAATTTATAGAAGTAACAAACCATATAATTACAAGCCATACACTCTTCTTGGTTTTACTGATAGCCAAACTCAAAATTAATTTTAAAATATTTATGAAAATTTTTTGACTTTTATTAGAACTTTCTAAGAATGTCAGTTTTTTCCACTTATCGTTCTCATTCAAAAATAGTTCAAAAAATGAAAATTGCTACTAATTATGAACTCACAAAATTGTCAATTCAAATCATTTTTGCTTCAAAAATAAAAAAAAAAAATCCATACTTTGAAAATTTTTTACACTTAAAATTATTTTAAAATTTCAAAAATAATCGACTCAAAGTTCAGAATTGACTCAATTTTGGAAGTTAACATCACGAAAGTTTTTTTACACGGGTAAAAATATAATTTCTGATTAATATACAACAGGAATGCAATAAAACTATTTATTAAAGACAAAAAAAAAAAGAATATGATAAAGTAGCTTCCTCAGATACTACTAATTTAAATTGACAGATTTTCTCATTATCCATTATATCATCATATTAAAACATAAATTACTAAGTGTAGGATGAACCGCCTATCATTACGACCAACACGCAAAGGGTTTCAATGATGATATCTTGATGCTTAGTAATTTGTTAAGAAAAAAAATAATAATAATCTCAGCTACTTCTTAACTACCTCCCTCCCATATCAACAAACTGTCATTCATTCATCAGTTATAATAATTTATGTATAAGACCGGTAATAGAGAATAGTGTAGATATTTAACAGTAAATTATTAACTGTACCATGACCTAACGTATTCCATCTGCTGCCAGACAAAACAGAATACCGACATTTATATTTTTTTTTCTCGAGTCATAACTGCCACACATGCTGCAGTTATACATAACTATCATGTTGATGTGTACTTTCGAGACAGTCGGCATGAAAAGAATAGTCTAGATTTTTTGCGGGCTTTGTAGAATAATACTAGTGAAGTGAAAGTATCCATCAAAGTATCATCTATCTTTCATTACTATTATTATTATTATTATTATTTTTTATTAAAAAAAAATTTATGAATAAAAATATAGAAAACTGTCGACTCATAGAAGTACAGAAATATTTTTTGTTAATGAAAATATTAATGTAATACAAATAAAAAGGTATTAATTATTTTATTGTGTGAAAATTTCTCTATGGCTTTCATTGGAGTATAAAATGAAATTTAAATAAAAAAGTAAAAAAGTTTCCGTATAATAAGGTAATGAAATTTTTAGCAAGTACATGGTAAATTAACACGCCGGAAACTCCCGTGACTAATTAATCAGAAATGAATATCCGGTGTATCGAGACATATTAAATAAATCTACGGACTAGAACGGTTTGTTATACAGTGTGTTGTTAAATTCTCTAACGATCAGTGAAGGTTATCAACCGACGCGTTATGATGATGTGTTACAGTCTTTAACAGTGTAATGAACACACCGATCAACGTGTTAGAGAGTGCAAGGACTCGCTACACTTAATACATAATACTATCAGTTTTTTTTTTTATTAAAATAAACACTTACTTCACACTATTAAAGGTAATGGTCTATGATCGGGGCTCCTGTTTATATCAAGCAAAAATCCAAAGATAGACAAATTGTCTTGAATTTTGATAAATTTGGTACACTTTGATTGCAAGGTCCGGATAGATTTCTAGTTTTAAAGACAAAAACACATACAGAAAATTTAATCCGCCGTGTAGCTGAACACGTGGAAAAAGTTTAATTATAGATATTTAAGGTGTAAGCACTTGGAAGTTTGAAAAATATGTGGAGCCCCACTTCTAGACCATTACCCTATAAAATTGCACTTTTTTATTTTCAATAAATAAACAAACATTAAATTGATCTTGTATTCATTTTCAAAAAAGTTCACACCGTAAAAAAATCGGTATTAAAAATGGACTCAATTTAACACCACGCGGTGTTAAAATGGAATAACACCAGTATAGGCGATGTAATTTGGCGGTGTTAAATCGGTGTAAAAAAATTCCACGTACAGAAATTAAAAAAAAAAATATATTGCATCCTGTGTAAAAAAAATTCGTTCCGAAAAGATTCTAAAATTTTTGAATGTATTTGGAACGTCTGTTTCAGCTTCCGAAAAGGTCAAAAGTGGTGATTATAGAACTTTTTACGCATGTCCATATGAAATTCCAAAAAATTTCCAAGAACATCCTTTTTTGACTCTAAATTCGCTCATAAAAACTTATTTTTTTATTATAAAAATTACTAACGTTCCAATAAAGTTCTATTCGAAGTTCTAATCTGTCTCATGTTTAGAAGTTCCACATGCGGAACTTTTTTGGAATCTTTTTGGAACGAATTTTTTTTTACACGGGATATAAAAAAATATAAAAATTTAATGAATATTATCAGAAGGAAATTTTAATTTTGCTATGTACTTATTTAAATAATTATTTATGTTATACGTAATTTATTTAAAAATTACACAATTTTCAACACCGAAAATATTTTAACACCGGGAAATTTTTTTAACACCGATAAAGAATATTTACACTGGCGGCGGTGTTATTTTCACACCGCTTTCAGTGTTGAAATTTAACACCGAAAATTTTAACACCTACACCGCCTGGACTTATCCCGATTTTTTTATAGTTTACATTCAAATTAATTATTTATTTATTTATTACTGCAAACTCTCTATTTCATGACACGAAAAGTTTAAACTTTCATTTTAAAATTTCTATTTTAAAAAATATATACATATACTTATATTATATAAGTACACATAATAATAAAATAAATAATAAATTTTAATTTGTTTAATTAAAAATAAAAGTACATGAGTCTGCAATATAATTGATCAGTACTCGCGATTTGAGATAAGAAAATAAAAAAAAAGTAAACGTTTTAAAAGTGACGTTATAGAAAAATGAGAAAGAAACGTAGTAATCAGCACGTCAAAAGTATTCGCAAGAATTCAGTTAGGTGTGCAAGCGGGCATGGCGGTCTCACCGTCGTTCTGGTGAACGCTCCTTACCTCGTGGATACAAACTTTACAGAGGCGGTGGATAGACTTAACTAACGTTAACGCAAATCAAGTTAAAGACAGACAAGCCATCAAGGCAACAAGTTAAGACACAGATATAGTTTAAGTTAATATACTTGCAACAAATTGTGAGTTTAATGCTCAGTTGCATACAAGACATGTATTTACCGTCAACTGTATCATTTTCACGTTCCCAATGCTCAAGACATTATTCTCTTGTGATAAGTATCACTTGTTCTGATGCATGCAGATTAATTGTCTATCATTATCTATCTCAAGTAGCTAATCAACAATTGACATGCACTTTTACTCCACTGTTCAAAATTTCTTTCGATTTTCAAGGATAATTATCATGCACAGAAAAAAAAGATATCTTGGGTCAAGAAAATATTTTGGAAGACAAACGTCTTCGGAAACCAAGTCAAGATTTTCTTGAGCCAAGAGAATTTTTCTTGGTCAGAGGAGATTTCTACTTTATCCGAGAAAATTGAGATTTTCAAAAAAATTTTCTTTAATCAAGAATATTTACTTTCTGTCGACAGTTTTCTTTTTCTGTGTGAAAATTTAATAAAATTTATTACTTTTACATGGATATCGATTTTTATGTATACAAGAAGATCGGAACATTTTTCGCGGAACGAAAATAAAAAAACAAAATGAAGAGAAAAAAATTATGTACCGGAAAATGGGGGTTTTTTTTCACGCCACGGAAATGAAAAAAATTTAGTAATTTGACTGCTTAAGAGGTAGTTCCGGAAGTTGGGGTGGCCTGTAATTTTCGGCTGATATACTAGCTCGTATACGAAACATTTCAGAAATCTGAACGCGGTAGATTTCTTACTTTTCATTTCCGTTGCGTGAAAAACGTTCCGATCTTCAAGTACATTTGTTCACATAAATAAAAAAATTAAAGCATAATCTTTAAAAAAATACAATAAAACTATTTAAAAATACATTGAGTTGAATTTTAATTCAAAAAATTAAAAAAATACAGTAGTAATTTTTTTTTAGAAAACCTTAATTACTTTTTGATAACTGCGAGTTTATTAAAGTCTCGCTATGAAATTTCTCGTATTTAAAATTTAATTATACATAAAAAAAAAAATTTCAATTAAAATTACGGTTTCTTAAATAACTACCAGCTTTATAATAAATTTTATTTTAAATTAATTGACTTATGAACAATAAAAAAATTAATTATTTAAACGAAATAAAACATGAATAAGTAAATTCATATTATATATTTTTGACTGATCTAAACTTATTAATAACTTCAAGTAATTTTCTTTAAATTTCAATAAAAATTTTGAACAGTGTACGCTAAATGAAGAATTCATGAGGTTCATTTTCACGTTTTTACGTAATACTCAACTGCTGATAGTGCGATATTTGTGTCATTAAACTGACCTAGCTTTTTTAGACATACAAGAGACGTTTTATTAATTTCTATCTTATTAAAAAAAAACATAATATTAAGTAGTATAAGGTAGATGATTCAAGTGCATAGCCTTAAGCATATATGTCATCTCTTTAAAGTTTCTTTTTTCATGTCAACGAGTCTCAGAAAGCCGCTTTGGTAGCTGCTCCCGGGCATGAAAAGTAGGCGGAATGGAATGGTATGGAAGGGAAAATGGGTGCTTGATGGCGCCCACTTTAAATGTGTTGAGGTATTAAATACATATATATATATATATATATATATATATATATATATATATATATATATGTTTATACATTTATATCTACATCTGAAGTAGAATTATTAAAACAGTGAAAGCATTATATGCATTGCTTTTCATCATCATCACCATCATTCATCATAATCATAAACTTCTCAAGTATTACAAGCTTATACTTTATTGGGTACTTTTTTGCTATGCAATATCCACACGGAGAGAAATGTCATGATGTATTACTATGCTCGGCGAAAAGTAATGCATTTATTACTTAACCGTGTAGTATTTAACCAACGACAATGAAAATAACGTAAATTTTAATATATCGTATAGTAAATACCAATATGTTTGTAGTAATGATTCCTATGCTGTCAAGTATTTGTTTTCAAGTATTTCTTACTTTTATTTTCAGTAAACTCAGAATTACCGTACTGTAGTTAGGCCTATGCAGCATAGTAATGGTTACATTACTGTATTGTGGTTCCATGACAACTGATCCCCGACAAGTAATAACCCGATAATTGATCCCACTGACAAATTCATAAAATAATCAATTATTAATTAATTACTATGACACGAGTAATTAAAATTCACTGTTGTAAATATAAAAAGTTAAATTATGTAAATTATTTGTTGATAAAAATCAGTTGACGATCAATTGTTGATGGGATCAATTGTAGGGATTACTTGTCGTGGTATAAAATTGTTGGTATCAGTTGACGGCACACCCTGTATTGTTCGTATTACCAAAAATCAGCGTGCGTTTCTTTGAGTTACAAAAAATAGCGAATGGAAAATAGTCAACGGAAAAAACTATATTCCAAAACGATAGATATAATATATAATAATGTATTTTTATAAATAGATAAATTATCAGACATGTTTTTTAAAAACTAATTGAAATTTATTTATTTACTAATTGAATGTTAAAAATACGTATTTGTTTGGATGTTGTACAGCTTAATTTTATTTTCAGTAAATTCAGTATTGCTGTACTGTAGTTACGCCTATGCAGCTTAGTAATGGCATGTACCTGAAGATCGGAACGTTTTTCGCGGAACAAAAACAAGAAAAAAGAAATGAAAAGTAAAAAATCTACTGGATCTAGATTTCGAAAATGTTTCGCGCGTCACAAAAATGATAGACCACCCCCAACTAGACCCCCTAAATTCGCCTTTAGACACAAATTTCATGAATTATTTTCATTTTCGTTGCGTGAAAAACGTTCCGATCTTCAGGTGCATGTAATGGTTACATTGCAGCAACCCACGTATTACGCTCTTATACACGAAAAAAAAATTGTAGTTACAACAGCAGCTGTAGTTGAGGTTACTACAAGTTGGAGTAAAGAAATGCTTACTCCAACTTGGAATAACCTCAACCACACTTGTAGTCAGTACTATTTATGTAGTATCTTTTACTACATATTGAAGTACTCGCAACTACAAATATTTTACTACAATATTGTGGTTAGAAGAACTACAATTTTTTCCGTGTAGCGTACGAATTACTTTACTGTTAAAACGACATCAAACAAAAAAGTGCGTCACTGTGCAACAATGTAATCATTACTAGGCTCGTAAAGTAATATCAACTATACTTTTTAAATCGCAGAGGGAATATTTACTTGAAATTTCTCTGTGCGCTTCACTAGTATTTCCTATCGATAGCATAATAATTATTATTTTTATTCTGGTTTATTGTAATAAACTAATTATATACTTTACCTAGTTCCTTGATTCACATGCCATCTTTTTTTGTTGCGTTATTCCCTGAAAAAAAAATATAAATAATTATTATTCAATAAAGTAATTAAATAATTTTTTTAATAGACACAAGACCGTTGAAGAATTTTTAAGTGCGCGGAAATAATTTCGAAGCTAAAAAAATGATGGGTATATTTAAAAATAAAAAACTAAAATAAATTATGTAAATGAATGTGAGAAAATAAATTTCGCTACGGAAGTCTTTTACGCTGCTGTTACTTGCTGTCGACAGCACGCTTCCTTTCTTCCTCTTTACGTACAAATATATATATATAGTTTTATTTTTTAATACCTTAGGACAATTAAACAGCTAACAACAACATCAAGTAACTCGAGCAACGCGTCCGTTAGTCACGTAATTAGTGATTCGCTAATTATCTGAATTCGCACGCAACATTTTTTTTTCTAAGGGACGAGACACGAGGGATCGATGATCTAATTTTTCATGATTGTTATCATACTTGTGTTATATATATATATTAAATAAAAATGGAATTTATATAAATTAACAAGTATACGTATGTAAGTCAACCTCAAGGACTTTCATTCTCTTTCAATTGCTCAATTTCCCAGGATAAGACTTTTGTTTGTTAAAGTTATTATTTAATTTGCAATTATATAAAAAAAAATATATATATATAAATTATATGGTAGCAATTAGAAAATAAATCGCGTTATACATTTTTAAAATTTTTTAGACTTATATTGACAATGTGAGAAATTGACTTGTAAGAAATCTCTCAACTTAATTATTGCGAGGATTGAAAAAAAAAAATATATATAATAATAATATTAAATAAAATATTGTCCAAGAAAGACAAGTTGAAGATTATTTTAAGCGACCAAGACACAACCTGATATATATGTCTCGTTCTCACATTATTTATCTGCTTGTATTTAATGCCCCCACGTTAATTCGTGATGAACACGACGGATACACTCGTTTCCCGGCGAATGTCTTTAATGCATTCTATTCTATGTTTAGTTTAGTTGTACCGTAAAGTATAACGTACCAGGTTAAGTAAATCTATGAAATAACTTTTAGATATAAAATAAAAAAATATTTTCAATACAGAGAAGAAGAAAATTATTCAAGTAGGAAAGTTTAATACATGTTTCATGTCTCACTCACTCACTCTCTATCCTTCTTTCTTTATCTCTTTATATAAATATATATCAAATACACATAACAAGGAATGTCGTTCATACTTCGTACTGAACATGCGGTGTAGTAAAAATCTAACTTATAACCAAGATATCGTTTATAGAAAAAATATATTTTATACTGACTATAACTTTATTTAACGTCGTCCCTATCCGATGGTTTATAATTCAAGGCTTAAATTAGAAAATAAGAATAATTGTTAATTATTTTTAATTAGGATCGAGTAATTATTCAATCTAGTAAGTAATGAATACGTCAATTTTATTTTTTACAGTGTACATAATTTGGTAAAAAAAAATTTGTACACCTTTACGCCTTTTCGACAATACCTTTGGCTAGAATGCGGCCTCCCTTATGGTATCTGTAAGGCAATTTATATAAAATAGTTGTTCTTAATGAGGGTATCTTAGAATTATTACTTTCCAGATTGTGAAATCGCTTTTGAATGAGAAGAAAAATTAAGGTAGAATATTTTATCTTATTATTAACCCCTCAATAAGCATTTGGGGTGAAATGAGACACTCATGTATTTTAAATGCCCAATATCTCGCATCGCCTATTTAAGATTTAATATTAAGGGAGTGTCTATGGGCTCGTTTTATTTTATTTTTCAATTACTACTGGAAAAAATAAAAAAATTTATATTTTATACCGACTACTTGATATTATATACTTAATATATTTTTATAACTTTATTGAACGTCATCTTTATCCGATGATTTATTATTTAAAAATTCAATTAAAAAATAAAAATAATTGTAATTGTTTTTAATTAAACTAACTAATTATTTTTAATTAATATCAAGCAATTATTTAATTTAGCAAGTAATTAATACGTCAATAATTATTTAAACTGACAGATCAATTGATAAATTAATAATTTAAGTGACGGTTAAAATTATTTAACAAATTAAATAAAATAATAGATGATATTTAATAGGTCGATACAATACTGTGCTATTACTATTTATTAATTATTGTTACAGTAATGGATCGTAATATGAGACATCATATCGGAGAATAGTCAAAACAAAACTTATAACAAAGCAAATTAAAATTATACAATACAACTGTAAGTCATACGTGTGTTATTTAAAACTAGATTAAATGAAAATAATAACAATAAAATACAGGAGATCTAGTGTAGTGTTTTTTTAATATAACCCGCAGTAATTATAAACCATCGCAGTAAGTGTAATTGCAATTCAAGGATAAATTTATTTACTTTGCCAAGATAAACAAAAACTATTAATACTATAACACAAAATTACCAAGGACTTTTTTTAAATAACAGCTGAAATTAAATGATAACAATTTGATAAATTATTCAAATTTCTCGTCTTCAAAAATTTAAATAAGTTTATTTTATTTTTATCGTTTAGTTTAATTTAGAATTATTAAGATACAACTCAAATGTCATTTAATCGATTAAGCCTCCGCATGTCATTTCGACAGACGTCAAATTAATTATCTGTGAATATAATTATGATTTGAATGTATAGTAAATTAGTAAAGCAACACAGCAACGCTGATAAAAATAACTCAAAATGCAATGCGGTATTTTATATGAAGAAAAAAATAATAAAAAATTTTTTAAGGAAGTCACGCTACTTCCCGGAAGACATACACATTAGATGGCTAGGATAAGAATTAGAAAAGGTAAGAAATTTATTTATAATAAATATAAATAACTTGGATTAAATTTTAGTTAAATTTAAATGCAATTTAAATAATTTATCTTGTGTTATTTATTCAAATATGATAATTGGAATGCAGCTATGGAATTTATAGACAGGCGAGCGCCACGTAAAAAATAAAATAAAAAACAATAAAAAAAAAGAATTAACAAAAAAAAAAAAAACTAAAAAAAATAACACCTTCACTTACTCGTGTGTGGAAAGTATTGAGTTATTATTATTTATTACAGTATAATAAAGTCTTGATATAATAAAACACTGTCACAATTATCACTGTTATTTATTAATCACAAAATATATTTGAGGAAGAACGACACAAACAATATAACACATTGGTAAACGTTAACAACGTCACACTCATTATTGTAGTTTGGCAGCCATTTTGCTACATTGAGAAACAGAGAGCCGAAAGTTTTTCGAACCAGCAACCACCTAACAGAGATAGACTCTGGGAGAGCCGACTCCAGCCGAACGACCCGACGACGAAAAACGAAATACGACGATGTGGGGCAGGGGCACACACACTAATCGCGGTTTTCTCAACTCCAAAGTAGGGGATAACACGAAATATACACTCGACATTCCACCGAAGATGGACGAACACTTACGAGTATTAACGGAAAATTTTAATTTTCTGATTTTCCAGCAAAAAAAATTCTTAAATTTACGGACAATTACGAATTTTCGGATTTTTTTTAATGTGAATATAACTACGATCATAATACCGAAGTTAGCAGGCGTCTAATAATTTTTGGATTTTTTTTTAGACGATAAAAAATTTTTAAAAAAATATTTGAAAAAATTGCACCTGTAGTTTTTTAAATTTTCTACGTGTGCATATTTTTATTTCACTTTTTTGCAATTGATTTGTTGAAATCTGAAAATTCAAAAATTTTTAAATGTCTGCTAACTTCAGGATCATAAAGTTATGATACTGAAGTTAGCAGACGTCCAATAATTTTTAGACTTTTTTTTTAGACAATAAAACATAAAAAAAAAATTTTTGAAAAAATTGCACCTGTAGTTTTTAAAATTTTCTACGTGTGCATATTTTTATTTCACTTTTTTGCAATTGATTTGTTGAAATCTGAAAATTCAAAAATTTTTAAATGTCTGCTAACTTCAGGATCATAAAGTTATGATACTGAAGTTAGCAGACGTCCAATAATTTTTAGATTTTTTTTTTAGACAATAAAACATAAAAAAAAAATTTTTGAAAAAATTGCACCTGTAGTTTTTAAAATTTTCTACGTGTGCATATTTTTATTTCATTTTTTTGCAATTGATTTGTTGAAATCCGAAAATTCAAAAATTTTTAAATGTCTGCTAACTTCAGGACCATCTGAAGTTAGCAGACATTTGAAAATTTTTGGATTTCTTTTTCAACGAATCCATCAGAAAAAAAACGAAAATAAAAATATGCACATGTAGAGAATTTAAAAGACTACAGGGGCAATTTTTTCAAAATTTTTTTTTTTTATAATTTACTGTCTAAAATAAAATCCAAATATTATTAGATGTCTGCTAACTTCAGTATCATAATGTAACTGACGAGTGGGAATTTTTTGAATTTTTGAGTAAATAAATAAAGTGTAAGTGTAGAATAATTTTAAAAATGATCTTGAATTTAGCAGACATTTAAAAATTTTTGAATTTTTGTTTTTCAATAAATCAACTGCAAAAAAATAAAATAAAAATATGCACATGTAGAAAATTAAAAAAGCTGCAGGTGGAATTTTTGAAAAAATTTTTTTTTTTTTTTAATTTATCATTTTTTAAAAATTCAAAAATTATTAGATGTTGGCTAACTTCAGTATCATTTTAAAAATGCGTATTTTAGATCAGTGAAAAATTAGTACGCGCATTTTTTAAAATTTCATTGTTTTAATACGTGTTTGAATGTAGCAGACATACGACAATTTTTAAATTACATGCAAAAAAATTAAATAATTAAAATAATAAAATTTTAAAAAATGCATGTACTGAATTTTGTATTCTCTAAATATGTATTTTTTTATTTTTATTTTATAAACATTTAAATTTATTATTTCAAAGTTTTAAAAATTGTCAGATGTCCGCGAACTTTTCTGTCATCAGACAAATTTAAAGTTATAAATAAATATAGTAAATAATTTAAAAAATAATATTTATAAAAAATACACTTATTAATTATAAAATTTTTTAAATGCGCATTTTTAAAAATTTTATTTTATTAATTATTTACTTTATTCATTATTAATTTTAAATTCATCTGGTGTCTGTTACATTAACACTCATTTAATTATGAATCCAAGACATAATTATTTACAAGTTATAATAAAAAAGTTTAATATTTTACTCGACCCGCCAACAAATTTATATTTATTCTTTACCGCGTGACGAAACACATAATCACATACTAACCAAGACAAAATTTTTCATACTTTTACCATCAGTTAAAGATAATGTAGAAATTACAACCAGAGGCAGGAGATGGCAGTGTTAGTTCATAAAAAGCGGTTTATTTATGTTTAGGGTAAAAGTAGTATTCCCAAAAAACCCGAGTTTCAGCTCAGAAATTGAAAGCTTCAGTATATGTAAAAAAGTTCAGTTCAAACTTTTAGCTCTCTTTTATACACTGTAAAAAGAGCGGTGTTAAAAATGGACTCATTTTAACTCCGCCCGGTGTTAAAAATACCGGTGTTAAATCGGAGTAACCGGTGTAAAAGCGGAGTAAAATCGGTGTAAAGGCGGGGTAACCGGTGTAAAAGCGGAGTAAAATCGGTGTAAAGGCGGGGTAACCGGTGTAAAAGCAGGGTAAACTGCGTCCGCTTGGATTATTAACTTTAAAGATTATAAAACACAAAAAATGTCAGTTCTTTATGAAAATTAATAAAAAATATCATTTATTAACAAGTATAGTGATCGAGTAAGTAAAAATATTCACAAAGTAAAATATTTTAACACCGGTAAAGGATATCTACACCTGCGGCGGCGTTATTTTAGCACCGGTCTAGAATATTTACACCGGTGGCGGCGTTATTTTAACAACAGTCTAGAATATTTACACCGGTGACGGCGTTATTTTCACACCGCTTTCAGGGGTAAATTTAACACCGATAATTTTAACACCTACACCGTTTGGACTTACCCCGGTGATTTTTTACAGTGTACGTAAAATAACATATAAATTTGACGTAAAATGAAAGCTGCTATTTTACATCAAGTTTAAATGTAATTTTACGTGCAGGAGAGAAAAAAACTGAAATGAAATTTCAGTCTAATATTTTTTTAAAAAATTATCAAATTCTTCCATCAAAACTTATATCTTTTAAACCAATAAAATATGTAGACACATGAAAGGTTTTTTTTCAATGAATATTTCAAATTTTCGCTGAAGAATCGGGTAATTTTTTACGAAAATATTTTAGTTTGTGGTCAGTAAACTTTTTTTTTTAATAATTATTACAAAAGCGATCGTCATTTCTTCAGTCAAAAAATAATTTTATTGCTAATATTTTTATCACATAAAAAATGTCGTGTGTAATAGCGTCTTTTTAGACATACATTTCATGTTTAATTAAAAAAATATGACATAAACGTTTTATTCATTCTTAGTTTCATTTAAATGAAATTTTAATGATCCAAAACACTCTTAAAAATTCATAAACTATTTTTTTATCCAATAGTTAACTAGTTAAATATGTAATTGTTATAATAATTTATAAATAGCATATAAACTCGTCTTAAATTATGTTATATAAGCTTACAAAAAAATACGGACCCCAAGATCGGAACGTTTTTCACGGAACGAAAATAAAAAAAACGAAACGAACAGTAAAAAATTTACTCGATCTAAATTTTTGAAATGGATCGCATTAGAGATGTGCGAATCGATTGGAATCTAATCTCGAAACAATTCGATTTATTCATAACTTTTCAAATTATTGGTCAATTTTAAAATTACCCACAAGTTTTAAAATTATTCGTAATTTTTCAAGTTATTCAATTTGAATCAAGAAAATTTTGGTCAGCTTTTAAATTTTCAGTTTTTGTTTAATCGAGAGCTTAGTTTTTAAAGTCAGCAAAAGTAAATTTTTTTGTAGATTCGTGTCTAAGCTCTATTTTCCTCTGACAAAAATTTGAATTATTCCAAAATTTACAAATAACTCGAGTTGCAGTGTTACAATTTTACTCACAACATCTCTACTCAAGGGAAGTAGCTACAACTCTACTCACTCACAACTTTATTCAGTCTCAACTCTACTCACAGTTTTTTTACTCAGGTTTAACTCTACTCAGTTATATCTTTACTCAGCTACAACTCTACTCACAAAGAATTGTTATTTTATCGATAGTCTAAAATACATGAGTAGAGTTGTAGCTGAAGAAAGTTGTCGCTGAATCTAATTGAAGCTGAGTTAAGATATAACTGAGTAGAGTTAAACCTGAATACAAAAAATCTATGAGTAGAGTTGAAGCTGAGTAAAGTTGTGAGTAAGTCGAGTTGTCGCTACTTCCCTTGAGTAGAGATTTTTTGAGAAGAATTGTAACACTGCCGAAGTATTCGATTCGATCCGAAACGAATAATTCATAAATTCTAACTATTCGCACACCCCTAGTTTGCTTACATGCTCGTGTCAACTGAAAATTGCAGCCACCCCAACTACCCAGCAGTCACTAATCAGTAAAATTTCATAAATTTTTTTTATTTTCGCTCCGGAAAAAACGTTCAGATCTTCAGAGACATAAAAAGTTACATCTCTTCTATGCCTCATGACAGACAGTCATAACTGACGCAAACAAGGTACCGAATTCTAACTTGCGCAGTATTATAAATAACAAATTGATTGTGACGAAACTGTGGTATTTGGGAAAGTGGCACATTAACAAGCGGCCCATAAGGAACTTCAACTCCCTGGGAAATGTTTATATAATTCTGTGGGCTGCTGATTCCTCTAACAAATACTGAATGTACATCAGACGGCAATTGCGTTATATTTGTCGCATTGTATAACTCCATAACATTTCCCAACGCAACTTCACATAATAATAAAATGCCCTGATGATCCCCTTGTCCGACATTAGTTTTACTGTAGTTAGCGGCTTTCGAAACAACATTAGTAAAATAAATTCCCTTACCAAACATATGACCCGTGTGCTTGGCATTGAGGGGAGAGATTTTCAAACCGTTTGATAAAATAGCACAGATATTACTCATTTTAGTCCCATGCCAAAGTAATTTTTTATTATGAAGATTTCTCATGTAATTATCGTCTTCGCCGTATCTATCAACCATGAATACGTCATTTATCATCACTCTAAAATGATAGTGGAATTCAGAGTGTGTGTTAGTTATATATTGTTGTATTATATCAAACATTACGGAATTTCTATCGAGTACGGAAATATTAGAGTTCAATTTTTTATAACAATCAACTAATGAATTGTTATTTAAGTCATTTTTAGCAATCATATTATTTGAATATATGAATTTAATAAGTTTTTGCACAGGAAATGACAAATTCACTTCATTGGTTTCGGGTGAATCAATAAGTGGTAAGTAGTGTTCATACTGTTGATAACAATTGATTAAATAGTAAAATCTATTGATACAGCATTCAAGCGGTAATTTTTCTGAAGTATCGCGAAAGTCTTGCGTGCCAAGTAACCCCCAATTTTGAACCAGTAAATAATCTTTTTGTCCATCAAAAAAGAGGCGATTATAATCTTTAGATATGTGGAAGTAATCAATGATTTGGACTTTGTAGTACAAAATTCCATTGTTGTAAGGATTCAATTTCCAAAAAGCCATTGAATACTTCCTTCCACGATCTTCATATACGCACGATACGGATCGATATTGGGGGTCCACTGATGATAGATGGGAGTCAGACGAATTCGTTTCTGTTGAAGAAGGAGAGATCTTTTGAAAATTTCTTCTTTTTCTTTTATTACTCTTCGTATGATTGGCTTTAGGATCCACTTTTGTTGTTGATGTTTCGAGATCATTTGAATTTTTTACTCCTGCAGAAGGAAATACCCTCTGTGAGTTTTGTCGTTTTCTTTTATTTTTATTTATTTTTTTAGTTTCAGAATCCATTGTTGATGACTAACTAAACTATTTAATAAAAATATGAATTTATGAAAAAATTTTTCGGCATAACCTTTACAATGTCAAATATCAAAGATATGAATTTGTTACCTTTGTTTTATTTATTCGGACTTTTGAAAAAATTGGAAGTTTCTTCAGTTTTTTTAAATAATTAATAAACTACAAAACGATAATCATTTATTGTTGGGAAATGAATAATAAACGCGTCAGCTATTAACTATTAATTGTATTCAAATGTTTTTTTTTGTTTTTGAAATGGACGTTATAAAGTTTCCTAGTGACTTTAGATTTTTTTTATTTTACGCGGGAAAAGAAAATTGGTAACTTTTTTATGAGTGTGAATGTGGGTGCATTCCGAAATGTGTTGCGCACTTCAGAATGTAAACTTATTAATTATATTTCTTATTACTTGCGCGGTAAATTTAAATATTTAAAAAATAAATTATTATAAATTGAGAAAACTAAAAATCGTGCGTCAAAATAAAATGGCGGCGGAATATAATAGAAAAATATTTAAAAAATTTAAAAAAAAACACTTAAGTGTTTGAACAAACCTTGGTGGGAAAATAATATGCAGGAGGGTGTCCTAATACACTTGGAGATTTAAAATAAATTTCTCCAAGTGCATTGCAGCTAAAAAACGTCACTTAACTGCTATTTCCTACCAGACGATGCCAGATGATTTTGTTCAGGAACTTGGAAGTTATCAGCACCAGCAATTCGCAACATTTTACACTAGCACTGAACACTCAACACTTAACGACACCACAGACACTTTGCACAATTTAAATTTTACAAGCACTGCACATTTTAATTAAACAATTACTATGAGCAATAAATTTTATGGATAATTCCGCGAATTAACTGCAATACTGTGTTTCAATTCAAACGTAAAGAAAGATCTGGACCACTACTGAAGTTGTCGATGATACTGACTGCCGTTATCGAACCGCCAGTTGATACAAAGCAATCGATTTTGCGACTACTCGACCGCCCCTACTTTAGCAAAAATTTAAACGTTGATAACAGCAACGCGCAGTAGCGCCAACTTGACGCGAAATTTCAAAATTGAAATTGAATAATTTTATGATAATTCGTTTGGGTCGATAATTATATTAATTACACTAAAACTTACACTCGAAAATGCATTTAATAATTTGAAAATAATTTACGGTACTGAAGTTAGTCGATGTCTAATAATTTTTGAATTTTTTTAAAAACGACAAATTATAAAAATTAAACAATGGCACCTGTAGTTTTTTTAATTTACTACATGTGCATATTTTTAGTTTAGTTTTTTTTTAATCGATTTGTTGAAAAAAAAAAATCCAACTGTCCATTGTCTACTAATTTCAGGACCATGACAGTTCAAATATTTATAAAATTTTTTATTTTAAAAATAGTGAATACTTATAGACTTTAATATTCAAAATAAAATTATTGCAAAAATAACTAAATTTTATATTAATAACAAAATTTTAGTAAAATTTACCAGAAAATTTATAAAAAATGAAACAAAACGCAGTTTCATAGATTCAAATATTTATGATCTAGAAGTTAACAGACAATCAGAAATTTTCGGATTTTTTTTTACCGGACATATTGGAAAAAAAAAAAAAAAAAAAAAAATGCACTTGTAGAGAATTTAAAAAACTACAGGCGCAATTTTTTCAAATTTTTTTTTTTTTATAATTTACTGTCTGAAATAATATCCAAAAATTATTAGACGTCTGCTAACTTCAGTATCATGAATATTTTTATCTACACTCGATAAAATCGACTCAATAATTAATTTAACAAAAAAAGAATAACAATAAAATTCAAAATAAATTTTCTATTAAATTTTGAAAAATGAACTCTTCTTAATTAAAACAATAATTATTTTCATTACAATTGATATTTACAGATTTTTTATCGCCCATTTATATAAATTTTACACCCAATTATGTCTCAGTGAATTTAGTGCGCAATGAAAACTAATAAACCGCCTGTATTTTGATCAATAATTAAAATAAATGAACATAATTATATTACTAACTCATATAATTAAATTTAAAACCAATCAATACAATTTAAATATGTTTTATTCAAACAGTCGGTGACACAAAAATTCATTTTCAAATTTACAAGACATTCCATTACAAATATTTTTACTAAAAAACAAAAGTATTATAAATATAAGCAAACAAAAAACATAATCACCATAAATTTAAAAAAATAATAATAATAAAATATAATTTTCTACTTAAAATAAATAAAACTGCCAGTAAATTCTAAATATTTAAAATTAAAAGTGAAATTGTGTCTGAGTAAATCCTAACCTAAGTTCAAATTTTATTTGAAATCAATAAAAAATTTGAATAACAAAAAACTGAATAAATTTTTGAATAATAAACAAAACAATGGCACGAAATTTAACCGCACAATTAGAAAAAAAGAAACACGCACAATATTTGAAAAGAATATTACAAATAATGCCGAGTCAAATGGCTCAATACGATTCAAATAGAATGATGTTTGCATTTTTTTCTGTATCAGGACTTGACATGCTCGACTCATTGAATTTGATAAACGAAACGGAGAAATTATCAGCCATCGAATGGATATACAAATTACAAGTGACAGATCCTGGTGTCAGATCTGGTTTTCAAGCCTCAACGATGCTACCAAATGATACGGCTCACTATCAATGTGGTTATTTACCGATGACTTATACGGCACTTGCAACATTATTAGCATTGGGCGATGATTTGAAACGCGTTAATAAGAAATCAATATTGGAAGGTATGCGTGCATGTCAGAATAATGATGGTTGTTTCATGGCAATGATAACTGAAAGCGAAAGCGACATGAGGTTTCTCTACTGTGCATGCTGTGTTTCTGCGATCCTCAATGATTGGTCTGGAATAAATAAAACTACGGCTATTGATTATATTGTTAAGAGTATCGTAAGTAAATACTGTAATTATTTATTTATAAATATTCTGGCATTATGACATACAAATCGCTTCAAAACTTATCCATGCACAGACAACTTTATAGCATTTCTATATCTAAAACATGTGTACAGTTGGCTATTCGTCATAAGCCTGCCTGTTATTATTTATTGTCTATTTATTTATTAATTTACGCTTTTGGCAATTTTAAAATTTTACAGTTACTTTTGCGTTATCACAGTGCGAATAAAACAAAAAAGAAACTGCAATGAACAGGATACAGAAGTTTGTGCTTAACAATGCGAATAAAAGAAAAGAATTCGCCCGAATTTCTCTATATCAAAATTACGATCGCGAGCAAATTCACGGGAATTAAATTAAAAGATGTATTCATAGATCGAATGCCATAAAAGAATGTTGAAATTAAGGTTGTGAAAAAAATATGTCAATAAGAGAATCAGCAAGATAATTTGCAAGACCGCCAGCAAGACAATCAGCAAGACCACCAACAATACAAGCAGCAAGACAATGAGCAAGACAATTAGGAAGACCACCAGCAAGACAAGCAGCAAGACCGCCATAAAGACAATTAGCATGACCACCAGCAAGACAATGAGCAAGACAACGAGCAAGACAATTGTATTGCTGATGGTCTTGCTAATTATCTTGCTAATTGTCTTGCTGCTTATCTTACTGGTGGTCTTGCTGGCGGTCTTGCTGCTACTACCTTACTTTCAACATTCTTTTATGGCATTCGATTTTTGAATATATCTTTTAATTTAATTCCCGTGAGTTTGCTCGCGATCGTCGTAGTGATATAGAGAAATTCGCGTGAATTTTTTTCTTTTATTCTTATTGTTGAACACAAACTTCCGTACCCTGACAATAATTAACAGATGATCTTGAGGAATAAATTACTAAAAAAAATAACAAAGTATTTTTATATTATAATTATTCTTAATTGTTGGACTCAGCCTTCACTCTGGTTTCCATTTCCACTTGAATTTACTTTTTGAATGAATAAAACTAAACGCATGGTAGTGGAGAGACTGAAATTTCAATAAAAATTTCCCCTACGTCCCCTAGACCAGTCTTATGACGGGTAGTCGACTGTATCCTTGAACTGGTTACTCCAAAACATCTCTATCCAGAACAACTCTCAAGCTCAAGTTTTACTCCGAAACTTCTATTCAATGCCAAAACTATCCGAAATAAGACTATTCGTTATCGATGCAACTAAAAAATCATCTGCAACTGAGAAAACTTGTTAGCTAACATGGAAATTGACGTTTTTTTTAAATAACCGATGATTTTTTAGCTGCGTCAATAATGATAATTGTTTTGCCTAATTGGCTAAGCGTTTAATGTACTGGGGATTCTCTCATTAGAATAATTACAGTCATATGATGGAGCAATGGGACAAGGACCTGGACTGGAGTCACATGGTGGATCAACGTTCTGTGCGGTTGCCAGTCTATATCTCATGAACGAGCTCCACAATGTCCTGAATAAGGATCAAATTGACAAATTGAGACGTTGGTGTCTCATGAGACAAACCAGTGGGTTTCAAGGACGTCCTGGTAAACCATCAGACACCTGTTACAGCTTTTGGGTCGGCGCTACACTACATATGCTCGACTCTGGGCATCTTATTGATCCAGTAGAAAATCGAGAATTTATTTTGAGTACTCAAGATGATTCTATTGGAGGGTTTGCTAAATTTTATGATACACGTGCTGATCCATTGCATACTTATTTAGGTTCGTTTTTATAATTTATCAATAATTTTAGTCTCTTATTTTTATAATTTTCGGTACAAAGAAAAAAAAGATTTCTTGGCGCAACAAAAATTTTTCATTATCAAATAAAAAAAATTTATTAGCTCAAGAAAATTTTTTCTTGCCCCAAGACAACTTTCGTTTTCAATCCATAATGCAAAAAATTTTCTTGGGGAGAGTAAAAATTTTTTGCGCCAAGAAGTTTCTTTTTTTTTGCGCAAATAATTGCAGCTTTAAAGTCAATTTTTAAATTTCTGTCTTTATTTTTCTGTTAATAATTTTTTTTTTAAATTATAGGTCTGTGTGGCTTGAGTTTGATGGGAGAACCTGGATTATTGTCAATGAATGCTGCTTTAAATGTATCTAATCGTGTCTACAATCATTTGAAAGAAATTCATAAAAAATGGGAAAATGATTGATAGTTTTATTGTTTTTTTTTTTTAATAAATAAATAAATAAATTTTATCGAAAAAAATTTTCATATCAAGCGCACATTAATAGATTACTCGTGAGATTGTAATGAGATATTGTAATAAATTCTTATAATAATCTATTATATACGTATCATACAATTATCTATATGAGGCTTATATTTATTTATAATTGCTGCATTTTTGAAATTTTTTAAGCAGCTACAATGTATCACAAGTAATTGTAATGATCACAGTAATTACCAGTAACACAATTTACTTTATCTTATATATAAATTTAAAAGTTTATTCTGTTGAAAATATATGATTCTGAACTCAGTAGGCAATTGAAAGTTTTTGGATTTTTTTTTTCGCAAATCAGTTGCAAAAAAAAATAAACTAAAAATATGCACATGTAGAAAATTAAAAAAGCTACAGGTGCAATTTTTTGGAAAATTTTTTTCTTTGTAATTTATCATTTAAAAAAAATCCAAAAATTATTAGACGTCGGCTGACTTCAGTATCATTAAAAATATAATTTATGTATAATGTTAATTACAATTATTGATCAGTTCAAATTTTAATACGTTAAATTTAATATTTTAAAATTAAAAGAGAGTTAAAATTATTTTTCAACTGCATATTGATTATAATTATTATTATTATCGTTGAAAAGTAATCTCTGTGATTGAATATACGGACAATAGTCTTTATACAGGAAGTTATAATGAATGTGAGCACTAGTTTCAAGATGCATTGTATTAAAAAAAAAAGTCTTTTTCTTATGTACCATTAAAATAAATATATATGTGCTTTTATTTAATAACTTTCTTTTTATTTAAAATTTAAATACAATATCATATTTCAAATATTTCATTATTTTTATTTAAATTAAATTTCAAATTTTAGGAGCAAAATTTCTTATCAACTTTTCAATAAAGATATTTATCATCACCATTATTATTATTATTATTATTATTATTATTATTATTATTATTATTATTATTATTATTATTAATAAAAAAAATATAAAATAGTATTTTATTTCAATGACTTAATTGATATCAATTAATAAAAAAAAAATAAACTCGAGCAGTTGACTCAACTGTCAGACTTCAGTGACCGTAACTACTTAAGGTGTTACATTGCACACATACATCTTGTACATACGTTTCATTTATATGATATATACTCATATATACATAACAACGTATATAAACGAATACATAGGATTTTATTTTCCCCCACTCTGTAGCAAGTGAGAGGTTCCATGGTAACTGGGGTGGGTTGGTCGCAACGTCGAATCATAACAGTCAAGTAGATGTTGCTCGTCTGCTTGCGAAGTGACTACATCACTAGTTTTAAAAAAATTATTTATAGACTAGTTTTTAATAATCATCAAGCAAATTTTTAATTGTGCCATTTAAATTAAGTGCTGTGACTAATTTTACTTTTTAATTCAAATACTTTTTGAAATAAATCATTTCCGCCACAAGTTGAGTCGTTCGCGACTCACATCAATCTATCGAGGTTTGTAAATTATTATATATTATATATTTAAATGAACAATAGTACAAAATATATATAGATATACACATATATATTTTAAAATAAAATATTTTAAATTGAATTACTATTATTATCATTTTAACAAGTGGTTTTACGGAGCACGATAAGTAAAAAGTAAACCGCGATAAGTTAAATTTCCCCGGTTAAAAAACAATTTCGCTGTTTATATAAATATTTAGAAATGACTGGAATTTGTTTCCTGTCATTAAAAATTATTTAAATAAATAATCTTATATATTATGATTAATTGACAGAGTAGTTTAGTAATCACTCAAGCGGATGTACGACGGATTTCCCGCGCGAATCTGCTGTCTATTAAATATTTACTTAAATTTTACAATTATTTGTTTACTGTGTAGACAGAGAAATTTATGTGGATGTTGAAATAATGGTTTGAAGAAATAATATAGTGGGTAATTAGACTGAGTAATTGTAAATTTTTCCTGAGTAGTTTTAAACTAAACGTCTTTCAAAATCAATGGGTCATGGTCGTATGGAGGTTCTACGTATAGTAAACATCGTATTGATGTAATTTCAGTTAACCATCTCGTGGATAAATTGTTACTGCGAATTCTTGTGGACACGAACAATTTATAATGACACACGACACGATACTGTGGTAGTTAATATGCAAATTTAATGCAGTGGATATGACTACTGGTTAGTAAAATATATGAAATATGAAAAAGATTACTTTGTTAAAGTTAATTTTTATTCAGCACTTTTCAATAATATCATTAAGTGGTTAATTTAATTTAATTTTAAAAGTTTTATAATTTTATTTGAAATATAACTGGATTATTAGATCGCGAGAATAAAAGAGTTTTTTTTTTCAAATAAAAAAAAAAGAATTTGAGGGAACTTTCAAAATTGAGACAATTTTGAACTTTGAAATAATTAAAAGTGTGCAAATTTTTTAACTAGTGTGAACTTTTTCGCGGGTTTTTGTTTTGAAATTTTTTAAACAAATGTGATTTGAATTGACAATTTTGTAAGTTCAGAATTGGGTGCAATTTTTGGACTGTTTTCGAACGAGTACGAAAAATGATAAAAAATTGACGTTACCAAAAAGTTCTAATAAAAGTCAAAAAATGATAAATATTTTCAAATCATTTTCATTTTCTTTGCCTCATACCTGAATAATTCTAGTGAGAGTCGAAAATGTTCATAATTCCTTTTTTTTTAAGTTTTTCAAGCCCAAAAAATTGTCAATTCAAATCATTTTTACTCAAAAAATAAAAAAAGGCGCAGGAAAATTGTTCACTTTCTAACTTTTTCAAGTTTCAAAAATGTCCAAAGTTCTCTCAACTTTGGAAGTTCACTATCACGAATTTTTTTTACATGGGTATATTTAATGCATGTATAAAATATACATAACATTGAATTTGAGTTTTCAAAATTGAAATAAAAACTTTTCAATAAAAAAGTTTTGAGTATAAGAGTAAATAAAATATTTGAAAAACTTTATTTTACTCAGTAGCAAAACTAAACTTTGAATAAAATTTTATTTACACAGAATCCATATAAGTATTTTATTTATATAATTTTTAATGTCATCCATGGGTGAATCGTGGCGGGAACTAGGTAACGTAGTTAAGAGGCAGGTGTCAGGGATTTCAGTAGCTATAGATTGAGGAAGAAGTCGGCTCGTGCTCGTAACCAGCTGTCGAGCAACAGCTGCATTTAAAATAGGGGATGCAGTGGTAGTTGAATCAAACGGCTGTTAAGCGAAATATATACTCATATATACATAAATAAATATATATACATGTATATGCTTTTATCCTTATCTACCAATTGCAGAACATATATTATATATACATCTCTATTGAAAGGGTTCGTGAGCTCAAGCTTTAACGTTTCAAGTATCGAAGATTAGAGGATGAGAAAATAATTTCCTGAGATAAATTCGTACTTAAGATTAAAAGCTTTTGCTCATTAGACACATGTGTTTTCAAAAAATTTTTAACGAATCTAATCCTCTTATAAATTTTTTAGTCGTCACGTAATTGACTATTTGTTCCTCTGTAAAAAAATTTTGTGTAAAAATTATTCATTCCCACGGTCTAAATTTAACACGATATTTGGTGTAAATTTTACACCTTCATTTACCCTACACTGTAAAAGAAAATTGTTTGAATTTTCAAAAATTGTATATAACGCAATAAACACATACATTTGTGCTTGAAATTTCATCACTAATTTCATATAGAATATAAAATACACGTTTTTGAATTTTCAAATTAACACTTTGGATTTTTAAATACTTTTTTTTTAATTTTCAAATAAGTATTATGAAATTTCAAATAGAATTTTTAAAATTCAATATATGTTTTAGAATTTTCAATACTTGCTTTGAAAATTTAAAAATCAAGTATAAATTCTAAGTACGTTTGTTAAAATTCATATTTTTTATCTTAATTTTGATACCAGCTTGATCATTAAATTACGCATATTAAATTTAAAGCTTTTTTCATAGAAAATACAATTCAAATACCTAATTATGAAAATTAAATTCTTTTGTATTGTAATTTTCAAATTATTTTTAACAGTGTACACCGAGTCGAAAAATTTCCTACAGTGTAATTAGGAATGAATATTAATTAAAAGTTTCCGCTTGAATGTATCTATTGTATTAAAAATTAATTGTACTATCAATGTAATCAATTATCATAATTATTTATTGATTATACAATTGTCTTACTGCAATAATTAATTAGAACAGCATTGGTTGTTATTCAAGTGGAAATGTATGGAGAAATAAAAGTTGTTTATTCAAGTCGTAATATTTGAACTAAAAGTCCATTATTGGTCAAATGGGATCGGCTGTTGTCATGTTATTCGCCTTGAATACTATATTTTGCTCAGGTACTATTCATGGATCGATCCATGCCGAAACCGCGAGCAGAGGCATACCTTTCGCGGACTATTGATTTTTAAATTTTTAGACGAATATTTAAATATAACAAACAATAATAAATAAAAAAAACTACGACAGTAATGAAATTTATTTTTACTAAATTGTTTTATTTTAAAAAAATTTTTTCCTATTGATTTTATTTTTAATATTATATTTTTATTATATATGTAGATGTATATATTTATATAGACGAATTATTTTTACTGACTTATGTTCCCAAATATTACTTTCTATTAAATGTATAAGGATCATAAATATTTTTGTTAACAAGAGTATTTTTGTGGATATGACAATTCTATACAATGAAAATTTTTTGTTTCATTTTTTTTTTTATTATTTAATATCTATAAATAAATAAATAAATAAATTTGTGTAAATCCGTAAGATATTGAAAGTCCCCAAAGACCTTGATAAGTTCGAATGACTTGAGTCTGGAATAAATGTGATGACAAGGGATTTAAAATGAAAAAACTTACACGAGTATATTCCATAAAAATGTAGACATGATTTTATTTTATGTGAATTCAGATTTAACTTTTTTATCGAACATCTTTTTTTTATTCATAACTTATTATTATTTATTATATTTCGATGGTGGCCCAGAAATAGAATTTTGTTACGAATCTATATCTTTGTATCATTATAGCACTTAAAATATATTATAAATAGACAAATTTATGAAAACTTGAATGACAATCTTTTAAAAATATTTTCTTTTCAGTAAAAGCTTTTAATTAACTGAATAAATAATTTTTATAAAATATTAACTGAATAAATAATTGTCACTTCAAATAAGTAAACAAAAAAAAATTTTAATTCATTAGTATAAATTAATTACAATAATAAAATATTTTTTTTTATTGAGGTAGAACTGTCGGTTTTAATATTACCGCTCAAAATTCAATGAAATCCGACATATTAGTAGATAATGATAAGAAAATTAGGAATATTGGTAGATAATGATAAGAAAAAGATCCAATTAAATTTTTGAAGAGCTACAGAGAAAATAAATTCGATGAAACCTGTGATTTCTTATGTAGCTCTCAATTCTAAATATCCCGTGTAAAAAAATTTTTATTATGAATGTAGATATAAATTTCATGACGAAACTCAGATCGTGACACAAATATGACTTTCATCATGAATTTGTATCAACAATTTTAATCATGACAAAATTATGACTCAGTCAAATTTTTATCCAAGTGATCCGAAGTTCATTCACTAAATTAATTTTACAATCGAAACTGATTTAATCGACTACTTGATAGAAGAAATTTATTGGTAATTTCTGAGTCGATAAATTTGACGAAGTGTTTAATACAGTAAAAATTCAGTCGTTTCTATCGAAGTCATTTTAAGTTCAATTCGAAGACGTAATAAATTTTTAGAAGTGATACGGATTTACTAGACGAAAAATTGTGGGAGCAAATTCGTAATGAAAGTCATATTTGTGTCACGATCTAAGTTTCGTGATGAAATTCAGATCTAAATTCATTAGGACCAAAAATTTTTTTTACACATGAAAATCAAAATTTTACTGGTTCTCTGTAGCTTTTTAAAAATTTGGATCTTTTTCTTATCATTATCTACCAATATTCTGAATTTCATTAAATTCTGAATGATAAGTCTAAAAAAGACTGTACTACTTTGAGTTATTCCACGGAAAAAAAAAGATTTCGTGGTGCAAGAAATTTTATTTTTTCAATTCATAACACAAAAAATTTTTGGCGCGAAAAAATCCTTTGATTCGTGTACAATTGATACGAAATATTATTTACTAAATTAAAAAAGCTATAAAATATTATTATTTTCCCCAAAACTTATCAGAAAAAAAAAGATTTTTTGGCGCAAAAAAAATTTTGCATCGAGAAATAAAAACAACAGTTTTTCCTCTCACTAAAAAATTTGTTTTTGCCTCAAGAAATTTTTTGTTTTCTATTCATAATGCAAAAAATTTCTTGAGACAATTAAAAATTTTTTGTGTAGTTTTATTTTGAATTTTTTAAAATTATAAACTTTAATTTATGTTTTTTTTTATTGAACTGCATAAAAATTATCAGCATTTTGAATAAAACGACCTTCTGTCCACTCACTACAATATATGTCCTTGCCATTTAGAAGAACAAGTTCAAGAATGTATACATATATTTATATATATAAGATAAGACTTAAATAATAATGACATTACATTACTCAAAGTTATTTCATTAGAATGTTCATATAAATCCTGTAAAGCTTTTTATCAAGCTCTAGGTCAAATAACAACACAAAAGAAGATGTACTTTAATTAAAGTATAAAATTTATATGAATATAATTCTGTGTACTTTATGTTAACTACTTGACTTTGACCTGACCTTGAAATCTAATTAGTATTCAAAAACTTTGCTTTTAGGTGGCGTGGGGTACAGCTGTGATGGAGTTGCAAAGTTGGTTCCTCTATCACCTGGTAGCCGTCACCGACTGCAATCAAGGTACTTTTTAAACATTTAAACTTAAGTACAAAACTTTTAAATAGCCCCATTAGTTTATGTACGAAACTCACAATTAATGTACATCATTAATAAATAAATTACTCCGTAAAGTTAAACATTTAAAAACAGAGTTTGAATTTGTTTTTCTTTAATCATCAACTCAACATAATTTTTTTTAATACTCATCAATTACTTGTACATAATTTAATGCATCTTTTATTAATTATAATTGTATTATTTATTGTATAACTTTTTATTATTTTTAATTATAATTTTTATTATTTCTTTTTTATTTAGTTAGCTGAATATTTTAATTGACAATTTTATTTACTGTTATCGTAAATACTGGTCACTAGAAACTCAATTACACATTCATCACATTCATTATTGAATCACTGTAAATTCCACAAGGCTTTTAGTAACCGATGTTTGATGGTAAGTGTTTTTAAATTATTTTTAATTTTATTATTTGTACAAATAATTAATAGTACTGTAAGTCTACTAATTAAAAATTATCTTGCATGGAGAGACAATTAACAGAAGGGTTCTAATTAATCATGGGAGTCATTTCCGCAATCGATAAAAATTATTCTCGTGTGTGCCCGGGTCAAAAACATAAAGATTTTGACTTTTTTGACTTGATTTTTAGTGCTATAATTTTTTGACTTGCATTTGACTTTTTTAACTTAAAAATTTACGCCAACTAAATCAAATTAAAGTTATATTAGTTTGGATTTTACTTAAGGGGATACGCTACCGGACCTCTTTCTCACACTTAGAAAAACAAACGGGACTATCTTTGTTGCACTCGTAGAGTAAATGCATTTACTCAGAAAAAAATAAACTTTAAAAATTAGTATTTGAAATTTTGGTTCCATAACTAATGAACTTCGAAAATTTGAACTTTTACACTTTGAACTTGGAACTTTGAACTTTGGCAATTTGAACTTTTGAAAATTTGAAATTTGAATAATTTAGTATTTCTTTCATCAAAAATAATTTTGTTTTTATATAATTATTTTTTTCATGTTTTTCATGTTTCATTCATTAAAGTTCAAACTTACAAAGGTTCAAATTGTCAAGTTCAAATTGGTAAAGTTCAATTTTCAAAGTTCATTAGGTCGGTCACCGAAATTATAATTCGGAACCCGGATGTCAATATGGAGAATTTTAAAATTCCAAATAAAAAAATTTATAATACGTGTCGTCAATTTTCTAAGTATCAGTTACGATTTTTAAAGTTCAAATAGTAATTTTTCTTGCATAGACAATAAATTTTCATACTTATTCTGTAATTATTCACGTTTTGATCATAAACGAAAAAATTACTATTTAGAATGATAATTTTTACTGATCACTTTATCATTATATTACTTGTCATTCTCAATTTATATAGTTCATTTTTTTCCGTGTGAGAATTTTAAAATAATTTTTCTCGGAGACTAAACTATATTGGAAACATTTAATTGCCAAAAAAACATATCTGGCAGCCAAAAGACTAGAAATAAAAAATTCAGCAGTTTTTGAAAAATATTTTGAGCCTTGCAGGTGATAACTCTACTAATGGCTCGTAAGCCAATTAAGAGAGTTAGAGACTCAAAGAGTTATCTCTTGCAAGACCCCAAAATATTTTTCTTTTTGGAAGTCAGTAAAACCCAAAAGAGCACAAAAAACGAGCCATTGTTAGGAGAGTTATTTCCTGCAAGGTCCAAAATATTTTTAAAAAGCTGCTGGAAATTTTTATTTCTCGTCTTCTGGCTGCTAGGTATGTTTTTTGACAACTAAATGTTTCCAATATAGTTTAATTTTTGTATTGCAAGTTTTGAAAGGTTGTGTCTACGATTACGCAAGTATTATTTACGTTTTCAACGTCTAATACGATCAATCTACGATTTAAATTTCGACTCGGGTGGTCATAATATAAATATCTCTAAATACATATCTAAAAAAAAAATTTAAGTTCGTTCATTTTATATTTAAAAAAAAAAAGTTTTAAAATAAATTCTTTTCGATTTGACAAGAATGAAACTCAGCAGATTGGGTTCCTTGTAAAGTGGTCTATAAAAGTTTGTTTTAAATTTGTCATCTCAGTTGTTGTTGTTTTCTTCAAAGTACTTGTATTGCAATTACAGTGATGCAGTCGACGGCTACCGGGGGTGGAGTTTACCCAGGGGGTGGAACAGGTAGCAGAGCACGGGACTTAGGTTTACGAGCACAAAAAAAAATTCTCGGACGAGTTGTTTCTTCAAATGCCGGAAGATCTCTTTTTATAGACGACGCTACGACGTCACTTCTTGACAATCTCTTCAAGCTTATGGAGAGAGCAACTAAAAGTAATCCTAGTCTTGATAAAAAACAACCGGAGAAAGTTTTAAAAAACATTGTTAAATTGTCTATTAAAGTACGTAAAAGAAAAAACAAATTTAATTTAAAAACTAAACAACATTCCCGTCTAAAAGAAGTCGTTAAAAAGCATTCTGACTATTCTTAGCTTCAGAATTTGATACAAGACGAACTTTTTAAACGATTTTTAAAATACAGAGAAGAAAACAATAGAATTTAACTATAAATGAATAATTTTAGATTCTTTGGTAAACTTTCCTTGATTTTCCATTAAAAGTGATAAATTTTATTATTTTTCTTCAGTGCAAAAAACGGTGAGAAGAAAATTAGTTTTATTTCTGAACTTTTTTCTTGTTACGCATATTTTGATAAAGTGAATAGTTGCAAAATATCTCATGAATAAGCATATTCTCAATTGTGCATAAGGTAAAAGCCCCTATACCCGCTCAGTACCATTAGTCGCTCACTTTAACTGTTTAAGGCGTTTTTTTTATAATTTTTATAAAAAAAAATTATAACTAAAAATTTTATTATTGATAAATAATTATTTGTGAATCTAAATATATTAAAATATGATGTATCAAATTATTTTATAATAGATTATAAATTTAAATTAAATGACTGTTTTCAAAATCGCGCTCAGCCGGGCATTTTTACTTTAACGTTCATTCGTTAGATTAAATTTATGTTACGTCAAATTTTTTAAGAATTGTTATAACTATATCTTATTAAATACATTTTTAAAATTCATGAAATTTTATATTATGAAAGAATAAAATAGTATAATTTATAAATTATTTGTCCAAATCAATAAACTTATCATAGTTTAATTGATATTGTCTTTGAGCGACTATAGGGCCATGTGTTGGTCGAGTAATGGGACATCACAACTTTTAGTGAGCGACTATGGGTACACTCAAGGAGCTTATTTAAAAAATTAATAATAATTAATTATCAAGATTATTCTTCAAACTTAAATTTTATTCTAATACTCGAAACTTCAAAAAATAACTATAAAAAAAAAATATGGTTTTTCATTTTATTTATTAATTTATATTGACTGATTTAATCTCACTCCAATGAAAAGTGAGCGGGTATAGGGGCTTCTGCCTTACAGTGTAAAATATTCATGTAAAAGAAATCATCGAAAAAAGATTGAAAAAGCGCTGAATATTATAAACTTGAAAATGTGAAACTTTGAAAAATATAGTCGACTACCTGTCATAAGCCTGGTCTAGGGGACAGGGAAAATTTTTATTGAAATTTCAGTCTCTCCACTACCGTGCGTTTAGTTTTGTTCTCGACTACTCGTTATAAGCCTGTTTTATTTAATATCATTTTAAATGTCATATTTACGTTTTGTTACATACGTCAGTATCCCGATTTTTCTAGTGCTTATGGCGTTAAAATAAATACTTATCTTTTTACACAAATAATAATTGTACTGGAAAAAATTATAATGACAACGGTATTAATTACAGTAATAATAATAATAATTGTTATTGATCAACATAATGCTCAATAAAACTTTTAAATTGTAACAGAAGCTTTAATTGTAATTAATCATTACAATTATCAACAATAAATTATATTTTACTTAATATTTATTAAATTATTATCCGCGAAAGATCGATAGTAAATTTTCATAACTAATTTTGATATTTTGTTCCTATTGTTAGTTTATAATTTATAGAATTTTAACGGAGGCTTATAACGGGATGTCTGGTACGAAACTCAAAAAAGTGGTTAAGTAGGAATGCTGTTTGGACTCAGTACCTGCCGATTGAGAAGAGGCTTATAACGGGCAGGCTTATGACGGGTAGTCGACTGTACACGATTGAGAATATACTTATTCACAAAATATCTTGCAACTATTCACTGAGAAGCCAAAAAAGTATCAAGTCTATTGACTTCCCTTTGAATTTTCAAAAGTTTAAAAAAAGTTCATCACTGTGTCATGTTTTACAGTTTAGAGTAGTCAGCACTTCCGTATCCTTTCGCAATTTTTTTTTTTTACACTTAATATTAAAATTTCTCAAAAATTATTTACAGATCGGATTATTGCAACGTAATCAGCAATTAACTTCATCTGATGAAGTCAAAATAAATGAAATCCGTTCAAGTTTGAGGGCCGCCGCAATGTCTGTGGTTTCATTTTATGAATTAGAATTTAGTTTTGACAGAGTTTACTTAACAAGATCGTTAGAACGCTGTCGAACAGCTATCATAACTTTAATAAAACCACATCTGACAGATAAATCACAAGAAAGATGTGACCAAATATTTGATTTCATAACTCATCAAGATTTTCTTGAGTTTGTTTTTCAACAAGATTCGGAGTTGAGGCCAACACTTGGGTTACTTGTTGATGATATTAATAAAGCATTAGATGCTGGCCATCTTTGATTTAATAAATTTAAAAAAAAATCCATTGCGATAACAATCAAAATACATTTTTTAAAAATTAAAATTTTAAAAAAGTTTGTAAATTATTTGCGTCCCATTTACGATTTCACATCAATTGTCTCTGACTCAGTCAGAAAATTGTTTATTAGATTTTACACGCGATATATTATGGGAAAAAAAATTTTTTAAAATTCAAGTAACAATAAAATACCGCGTGGATTTTTATTGTCGGAAAAATGTGACAAGTAAAAAAAAACTATAGAGCAAAAGTGAAAGTCATATAATTGTTTAGGGTAATTATTTTAAAAGAATTATTGCGATTTTCGCAATAACAATAGTAATAATAACCATAAATGACTGTAATAATCTCTCCAATAATTACTTTTAATATTAATAAGTATATAATTAATAATGTTTATATGTATAGATTTTAGTCTTATTGATATTTATTAATTTTCAATATTATTGTTAATAATAATAACAATTTATTGACTATAAGTGTACCATTACCAAAAAAAAACCAAGAAACAAAAATAAGTAATCGGAGTAAAAATGTTTATCGTGATTTCCTGCATGATAAAACATACTGCCTATGCCTCGGAACACCTAATTATTAATTACTAATTAATACTATTGTAAAACAAGTACATAAATTAGTGAGAATATAATATTAATAATTAAAAAATTGTAATATAGTTTTTGGACTAAAATATTGTGTATAATTTATTTATTGTGAACATGAAGAAAAAATTAATTATTAAAAAATTATTCAAAATTTCCCGGGTCAAAATATCTAGTCTCATCGATCCCAAGTAAACCTCAATCTGACTCCCTGCCTTTATAAATCCGGAATAATTTTTCACCCAAAAATTTCTCAGCAATAATTACTCAAACAAAAATTGATCTGACACAAAAATTTCTCGCTACAAAAAATTCTCAACACCAAAATTACTCTACGTACCAAATGTATATTATTTTTTATATGGGCGCTACGCTCTCCATGTCCATTTTTTAAACACAAATATAAATACTGATTGTTATAATAACATTAAAAATTTCTATATTTATAAACATTTTCATTTATTAAAAACTATTAGAAACTAGTAGAGAGGTTAGCATACAACAGAGCGATGAAGAAACAACACCAGATTAAATATGGCTCCCGGCTTTTATTAATCCCAAATTATTTTCAGGGTTAAATATGTTACATACAAAATTTTTCCCCCGAAAAATTATGTCTGGAGAAATTTTTACACCGATAAATATTTGTGGTGAGAAATTATTGCTAAGAAATTTTGTCGCAAGAAATTATTGCATGAGAAAAAAGAGAGACGGTCACCCTCAATCCAGCCTCACTAAATAAAGAAAGCATTTTGAGACTCAAATGATGTTCAAAAAGCCTCAATGATTCTCAAATGAACCTACTACTCAACTATGTAATTTAAATTTGATTAGTATTATTTGAGGCTTATTGATGCTTTTTGAACATCATTTAGTCTCAAAATGCTTTCTTCACTCAGTGGGGCTGGATTGAGGCTAGATATTTTGACGCGGGTAGTAATAATTACATGTCTGTGTAAAAAAAATTCGTGCAAAAAAGATTTCAAAAAAGTTCGACTTGTGGAAGTTTTAAATTTGAGACAGATTTGAACTTCGAGTGGAACTTTTGTAATTTTGATAGTAAAAAAAAAGAAGTTTGTCTAGGACTTTATAGGAGCGAATTTTGAATAAAAAAAGAAAGTCTCAAAAAGTATTTTTACTACATTTTACCCTCGTTCCGAAAAAGTTCACATTAGAAACCAGTAGGCTAAGAATCAAAAAACGTTTAAAAAAAAAATAAAAATTCGAGGTTTTTGAACTTTTTCGGAATAAGGGCAAAATATAGTAAAAATACGTTTTGGAAATATGTTTTAAAAACGTTCTTTTTAAACTCAAATTTCGCTCATGTAAAATCCTAGATAAACTTCTTTTTTTTACTACCCGTACAAAAAAGTATATCCTTATATATCCGAGCAAATCTGTATATTTGTCACATATATTTATTTATTTATTTATAATGAGACCCAACAGCCATATGGCCAATAACAGGGTCACAGTAAATTACATAAGTAATACAATATGATGATATGGCATCGAGTATTAGCATACATAAAAAAAAATTATAATATAAATCCACTATAATTTGTCTTCCAAAAACGAAAAATAAAAAACAATAATATTAGAATGTAATAAAAAAAGATACAAAAGAAATAAAATTTAAATTACATTATTTGAAAACAGGCTACTATATAGTTAGCAGAACGTAAATGGATGTATCTTTTTTTTTATGAGACATATATTCGTATATATATTCAATACAGACATATATTCAATTCTACCCGGATAAATACTTTTTTCATATGGGTATCAAAATTACAAAAGTTCAAAAGCTTTTAAGTTGGAATTTTTTATGAAAGTTTTTTGATTCTCATGTCACTTTTGGTTTTTATGGGAACTTTTTCGGGGTGGGGGTGAAAAGTTTACTATAGTAAAAATATGATTGGAGAAAGTCTTTTAAAAACATTTTTTTTTACTCAAAATTCACTCATAAAATCCTAGATAAACTTTTTTGTTTTACTGTCAAAATCATAAAAGTTCAAAAAAAGTTCTAATCTGTCCCAAGCTTAGAAGTTCTACATAACGGACTTTTTTTAGATATTTTTGGAACAAATTTTTTTTACATGGGATTTAATAAAGAAAAAAAATTGTTGAAGATAAAAAAAATAAACAAATAATTAATTATCATAATTCATTAGTGATACACATTTATTTAAATCCTTGATGGATAAATAAAAAAAAATTATTTGTATACGTACAATATACATATGAGCAATTACTAAAAAAATTTTAATTGTCTTTTTAAATTAAGAAGGGACGTAGGATTTAAAATGAATTTTGTATCTTGCTTTATATCAGGAAGAATAAATAAAATTTGACCATTATATAAGAGAACTAAAAACAATAAAATAAAATAATAAATTATTATAATTTTAAATTTTGTAAAAATTATACACATTTTTAAAATAATCAAAATATTATAATTATATACATTTATGTGATGTATTACCATATCGTTATGATACAAATAAATTATATACAAAAAAATTGTTTTTTTTTTTTTAACTCATGTTTTGGAGACGAGGGTCAGCGAGTCGCCAGGTTCGATATTTTTTAAAAATCTATACCGTAACTTATAAACTTACAATAAAATATATATTTATAAGAAATGATAATGATTCTTCACATTTGATCTAAGGAAATTTTATGGTAAGAAAAAAATATCTGATAAATATATAAACGATCTGTAGAATCGAGCTGTAAAAAATTGGGGGTAAATTCAGAGTGATGACGGATTTTATTTAAATGTCACTCGGAGTTTCGAAATTTTATTATTGAAAAAAACTCCTCTTTGAAGTGAATTTCACTCCGGGGATAAAATAAAAACAAATAAAAAAAAACCGCTCTGCATTCACTCCGAATTTACTCCGCATTCACTCCGAAAATTTTATGATCCTGAAGTTAGCAGACAATTGACAATTTTCGGGTTTTTTTTTTAATTTGAATTTAAAGAAAAAAAAACTAGAAATATGCACATGTAAGAAATTTAAAAAACTACAGGTGCAATTTTCTGAAATATATTTTTTTTTTTAATTTATGACTTCTAAAAAAAATCAAAAAATTATTAGACGTTGGCTAATTATGATCCTGAAGTTGGCAGACGATTAACAATTTTTGAATGTTTTTTTCTACTAATTAATTACATAAAAAAAATCTAAAAATATGCACATGTAGAAAATTAAAACATCTATAAGTGCAATTATTTGAAAAGTTTTTTTTTTTATATAATTCATCGTTTTTTAAAAATTTAAAAATTAGTAGACGTCGGCTAATTTCAGTATCATGAAAATTTTTTACAGTCAATTATTATTTTTATAATTTTTCGTGATTAATTGTCTGTTTTCTTCTATTTTCTCTTTACTTGAACACTTAACTCACTGTTAATTTATATTAATCTATTAATCTAATCATTCAAATTTCAATTACTTCGGTAGTGTAAAAAAAGTTTTTTTTTTATTATCAATATTTCGTTGAAGATGACGTTTATTTACATGAAATTATAAAGATTTATATATATATCAGTAGTCACAATTATTATGATTTATTAGTAGGGTGTTATTCAAGACAAATTGCACTCTATTTATTAATTATTAATCTCAAGAAACCGTTTTTTTTTTTTTTTGCATTTATTTTATTATTTTTTTCTACGGCGATATCGTAGTTTATTAATTTGAATCTAAAGGTGAAAAATAATAAATAGCAGATAAATTAAAAAATATTATTAGCATTAGCTTATTATTTATTATCCTAAATTCTTTTATTTTTTTAGCCCTCGAAAATCACCAAATGCGTTGGCTTGCAACATTACATTTTGATAATATATTAATTGGCACGATTATTTTTATTCCTCTGTAATCTGAAAAAAAATTCGTTACAAAAACTTCATGACAGTGAAATTGAAAAATTAAGACAATTCTGAAGTTTAAGTTGAAAATTTTTGAAAATTTTCTTTATTTTTTAACCAAAAATAATTTAATTCAACAATTTTTTGGGTTTGAAAATTAAAAAAAAAATGAATTAATTAGAAATTATGAAAATTTTGGACTAATACCAGAATTATTTAGGTATGAGGCAAAAAAAATAAAAATGATTTGAAAATTTTTTGACTTTTATTACAAATTTTTAGGGAAAGTCAATTTTTCTTCACTTTCCATACTCGTTTAAAAATAATTTAAAAAATGAGTGATTAAAACTAATTATGAACACACAAAATTGTCAATTCAAATCATAGCTTAAAAAATTTAAAAGAAAATTTTAAACCCACAAGAAAAGAGTCCACACTAGTTTAAAATTCTTCACACTTTAAATTATTTTAAAGTTCTGAATTTTTCAACTCAAAGTTCAGAATTGTCTCAATTTTGAAAGTTCGCTGTCAGAAACGTTTTTGTAAGAAATTTTTTTACGCGGGAATTTTCAAATTTAAAATTATAAAAGCATATACAATTATTTAATACTTTGACATGATTTTTTACTGTTACACTAATATCTTTTTTTTTTTTAATTATTGAATATTTTTTTTTAATTAACGAAAAAAAAAAATATACATAATTAGTGCTACAAGCCACTTTGATGAAATAAATTTTTTACAATACATTACAGTTTTTCATTAATAAAAAAATGATAAATTTTTTTTTCCATTAAAAAATAAATGTACCAGTAAATAATACTTGTAATAAAGCTCAGTGCACTTTGTAATTATTAATAAATTTAAAAATAATTTGAAATAAAAAAATTACCAACAGGATAATTTAAATTAATTGTTTAATTGTTAAAAATTTTTTAATGGCATGCGTCTATATTTATAAAAATGTATAAATTTGATGAAGTAATTTACAACTAAACATTACAAGTATTATATACTTAAAATTTTTATGATACATTTTATAAATATATAAAATGTATTATAAAAATGAGTGTGGTGTATCGCTACAGAGAATTTCTTTATATTATAAAATCTCACAAAGTTTTTCCTACACGAATCAACTCTACAGATAAATTTTACATCGCAACAATTCTACAGAAGATTATTTTCTCATCGTTCCATCTCTGCATGAGAACATCTCTCATATTAAAAATCTTTACAGAGATAAACTCTACAGAGATCAACTCTAGAGCGATCATTTTTACATGGCGGTAAATTCAAACAATAGAATTTTTGTTTTGACATTTTATTAATAAAGTTGGTTTGTTATATAAAAGAAAGAATGAATGAAAGTGAAATTAAATTATTTAAATATTACAAAAGTGACGACTCATCCCGACACAAATAAAATATATCAATAAAATGTAAAAACAAAAATTCTACTGTTCGAACTTAGCGCCATGTAAAAATTATCGCTGTAGAGTTGATCCTGTAGAGACTTTTAATATGAGAGATGTTCTTATGCAGAGATGGAACGATGAGAAAATAATCTTCTGTAGAGTTGTTGCGATGTAAAAATTTATCTGTAGAGTTAAATCGTCTAGGAAAAACTTTGTGAGATTTTACAATGCAGAGAAATTGTCTGTAGGGATGCACCACCCTATAAAAATTATTTACAACGATGTAATTATTATTATTAATATTAATAATAATAATTTATCGTGAAAGTTTATTCAAATAAATGAATAAAAATTGAAAAAAAAATAATAAAACATAAATATAATTTAAATAAAAATACAAATGTTTGTATTATGCATCACAATCTTACTTGTATATTAAATAACAACAACAAAAAATCTTTCCAAATTTTAAATAATTTAGAAGAGAAAAAAAAATTGTTTGATTAAATACTAAATTAATTTTTATCTAAATGTCGCGGTCTATAAAATTATTTTTACATTTTTAATAATAATACATCATAATTAATGAATGTATGTTTAAAATTAAAATATTTGCACCATTGGCTTGAGTTTAATTTTTAAAGTAAAAAAAAAAAAAATTCTGTCATTGCAGTTTAAAAAAATAAAACAATTAAATAATTATCTAGACTGAAATAAAATTTATCACCATAGTAATTAAATCAATGATTATTGGTTATTAGTGTGATGACAGAATATTTTGTTTATAAATAAATGTTACTATTAAATTCAATTATTTTGCGCTTCTTGATAAATATAATTAAATTATATCAATTGATTATCGTAATTATTAAGTTAATTCAGTTCGTTTTTATAACATATTTTTACGTTTTTTTTAAAATTTATTTATATACTTATTACTAATGAACTTGATTTATTTACTAACAAAAAAAAATAATAATAATAATAACATGCCTACAATAATCTAAAATCACGTGATGATTAAAACTTAAAATTTAAATAAAATAAAACCAATTAAATTGTTTGGCATTACAATGAAAACTTACCGGGTGTTAAAATAAATAACAAATCATTAAAACAAATAATAACGGAAGTAATAATTTTAAAATAAAAAAATATAATAATCTTCCCGCTGTCAATGTTTAAATTCCTATAAAATAATTTAAATTACTGTAGGATAATAATTGATCTTAATGTTTATTATTATTATTATCTTTGTAATTATAAATTATTGCCATAACCCAGCGTAGTTTCCGTAAAAATTTGCTGGAAGTGGTCCGCCGGCTGTGAATAAACGTGTACCGGATGCATCGTAGCAGTGTGTATATATTGCTGGTGTATATTTTACATTGTGAAATCCGTCCATAAATTCTTCATCTGGAAACTGTTAATCAAAATTTATAATTATTTACTTTATTTTAATTATTAAAATATCCGAGAGCGGCGTACTTTCAAATTCAAACATTTAATATTCAAGTATTGAGCTCTCAGATTTCGTAATTGTGTCATTGTAACTTACAACATATCCTTTAGAAGCTTTCAAGACAACCGTTCGATTTGAATTTATTGAAGATTCTAAATATTTTTGAGCTCTGACGTCATAAAACATCAGCATCCCTAAACCTGTACCAATTGTCAGTACAGAACCTTGGAAACTAGCCGATCTTATTCCACAGCCAGTATATCTATATTTACATAAAATACATATACATTTTATTAATTATTATTTATAATTTATTTTCAATCCGTACGTTGTAAAAATATTCATTTATTTATTCGATAAATTGTTAATAAAATAAAAGTTATTTCATTGATATTTTTTTGATAAATTTTAATTTCGCTTAAAAAAAAGCTCATTCATTTTTAACTTCCCGCTAAGAAAATTGAAAATTTTCAAAAAAAGGAAAGTTATTGGTTTCGGTTCGATTTTCGAAAATCGAGTTTTCATGAGATGTCGGCGTTCTGAGGTCCTAGAAAGTTATTCTGACTATTCCCGGATGGACATACGTGTGTGTGTGTGTGTGTGATCTTTTTTTTGACCGACGATATTTTTGGAACGAATCAACCGATTTGAACGTACTTGGTGGCAATCGAAAGAGCTCACCAACACGGGAAAAAATGCTGGAGTAGAATTTACCACACCAAACTAGTAAAAATTTTACTACACTTTGTGGTCGCCGCAATGACAACTGTAGTAACATAAGCCACAGTGTGCGTGATATTTTACTACTATGGGGGTTCTGCTTACTACTGTGATGTGGTAAAACTTTGTAGTTTCCACAACTACTCAATGTAGTATAAAATACTTATTTTGTGGTTTTGGGAACCACACAATTTTATATGAATTGGTATTTGTTACTATTTTTGGAGTATACAATACCAGATTACTTGTACAATCTACTCCAATGTGTGGTAAAATGATCAAAAGAAAATAACAGCGCCACCTACAACTTTTTTACTCCATTCTGTGGGTATCCTCAACTTGTGTCAGTGTATTTAATATTATAAATAATATTATAAAACATTATAAATTATAATATATATAATTAAAAATATTTATATATATAATTAAAAATCGAGGCGTGCAATTATAATATATATAATTTAAAATAAATATATATATAAAAAATATAATACAAAAAAATTTGTTTTGTATTACCTGTCATTCTTCCTTTTGCTTACCTCACCTACAACTTCTTCTATAAAATTTTATTTCTATGCTCTTATCAGTGAATCGTGATTTTAATGCAATTTTTAAAATCATTGCCTATTGAGTATTTGTTATTTATTAGAATTATAACTTTTAAAACGATGTTTTTCATATTTTCTATTAATAAAAATTAATACTTAATTATTCTAAGTTTATACTTATACGAGAGTTTATAGATTACAAATATATTTTTAAAATTATCCTTATCAGATATTGATAAAAAGTAGGCTTTTGAAATTTGAGTCCTTATTATTTTAAGTTATTCATTAATAAATTCATTTTATATCATTTTAATTTGATATACTGTAAGTCCGAAGAATCTAAGATTAATTTTTATATTTTGATAACGTTTTCAATATCATAAAAACTAATGATCGTTAACTAACAGATATTTAATTAATATACATTACGAATAAAATATATTCTACTATGTTGTGGAGTAAAATGAACCACAGTGGTTATTTAATGCTAGTTCTTATTACTACTTACTGTAGTAAATGGTATTACAGGTTGTGTACCACAGTGTACTAGTAACTGTTACTAAACGTGTAGTTATCCTATACATTACTAGTCAGTGTAGTAAATCGAACTCCATTTGTAGTAAATTTAACTACACATTTTTTTCTGTGCAGAGTTAGTCAACGAATTTGCATCTGAGATTTTTGGTGTTTCGGCTAATAAATTTAAAAGTGTCGCTAGAAATTTAGTAATGTAATCAACTGTCATTTCCTTGGTCGCAAAACGGCTGGATATTATTTATATGTTAGTGATATTTGTTATTTTTTGCTGTTACTTTTGTTTTATATTTATCTCGAATAACTTTTTTTATCATCCATGTAATGTTATCTGTTTCTTCAATTTGTAATTTTAGTTTATCATTTATTTTTTACCTATTGTTTCAATGATGTATAATTGCCGAATGGCGTAAATAAATAAATAAAATACATTTTAGATTAATCCTAAAAATTTCTTTAGTTTTTAACATAAAAATATTTAAGAAAAAAAAAAAAATTACGACAGAGAAACGTCAGTAGTAAAAAAATATTCGTACGATTTAAAAAAAAAATTTTTGATGACTGATAATATTTAAAAAATATTAATAAGTAAATAATTTGATAGACAATTAAATTAAATGAATTTGTAGTGAAACTCGACAGTCATTAAGACGAAAATTTTCAAGTTTTACTTAAACTGTAACTAAAAATTTACTGTTACATTTAAAATAAATAAAAATTTGTTTTACAAACCGTGATGGTATTTTTTTAATTGGTTGAAGTGTTCGTGCGTCTAATAAAAGAGTATAAGAGCGGCATCCAACTGCATAGACACCACCATCCTGAACAGCTAAACAAACATTTTCTTGACAAGCTGGAAGTTTTCTTGATATTTTCTGTTTAAACGTTTCCGCAGACCAAATATGTATATAACAATTTAAAGACAGCGCTGCTATTTCATTCATAGCTTTATTAAATACCAATGCACGAACTTTTGACGCTGACCGACATTCTTTCATACAAACAGGTTGAATGGATCTGCAGATAATACATGAATATTTATTTATTTATTTATTTATTTATTAGTTAACTAATAATTGAATTATTGCCAATAGATTAATAAGCGGTATATATTTTTTTATTTACTCGGGCTTTGGAACATCCGCTTTGTCAGAAGCTGTGGCAAGTTCATTATTTACCCGCCACAACGTCATCTTCGTGTCCCTCGAGCCCGATACCAGAAACTCGTCATCAAGCCAACACATGTCGAATACCCAGTCTCTGTGGCCATTTTCACCAACGCAGACTGGATCTAATGTTGGCAGTCGATAAATCGCTATTTCATTACAATTTCTACCTCCGGTACTTAAGAGTGTTCTGTAAAAAATTAACAAATATAAAAGTATTGTCGCAGTACATTAATATAGAATTTAATTAATTAACCTAATTGCCCCCTTAATGTAATCCTCAGTTTTTTCAAACTCAATAGAATGAGAAAAAAAAATTTTTAAATATAAAGGTTTTGCAAAACCTTATTATATCGGAACAGGCATATAAATGACACTGTCACAGTCGACGAGGGGCGAAGGATACACAGACTAAATGTTGCTGTAATATACTGGAATATATATTACTGTAACTAATACCGATGTCATTATAATTTTTTCCAGTACAATTATTATTTGTGTAAAAAGATAAGTATTTATTTTAGCGCCATAAGCACTAGAAAAATCGGGATACTGACGTACGTAACAAAATGTAAATTTGACATTTAAAATGATATTAAATAAAAAATGCTTATAACGAGTAGTTGGGAACAAAACTAAACGCCTGGTAGTGGAGAGACTGAAATTTCAAGAAAAATTTTCCCTGTCCCCTAGACCAGGCTTATGACAGGTAGTCGATTGTAAAATATTTTTAAATAACTCTATAATAACTCTACAAGGTTGTCAACAATATTATTGGTGCTCCAGACATTCTTGGCTGCTTTGAATTTGCCCCTGTAGGCGCATCACTCAGGCGCAAACGCTTACTAAAAACTTCTAACTCCAGGAAAAACTATGTGATCAATGGCCCTCTGAATAGATTGGCCAAATCTATCAATACATTCCAGGGTGAGATTGATTTCTACGGAGGCACATACTCTGCCTTTATAGACAACACCAAGAAACATCTGCTCGTATAACCTAGGTCTTCAATTTGCTGCTCATCGCAACCAGGAACCGTTACCATAGCACTTTTTACCCACCCTCATATTTGTTTGTAGTACCCTTAGACTATTCATTTTTCTACATACTAGTATTTCTTTTAATGTATATTGCCGATTGGCGTGATTGTAATAAATAAATAAATAATCAATTATTATCAGCCAACTTTAGTAATTATAATGACTGACATAATTGTATATAAATATATAAATAAATAAATGAAACATTCACCTCGATGGATTTATTTGAACAGAATGAATCCCAGATTGTTGGTCAGCAGCAGAAGCATTATTAGAATTTGAATTACGACTATGTAAAGATGGTATTTGATCTAATTTTTGCGTAGCGACATCATAAACCATAAGTTTATTACATTTAGTACCGAAAACAACTTGTCTATCACTCAGCCACTGAGAACAAAATACTTTGTTCATATTAGTTAGAGTAATAGGATACTCTTTAAATAAATCATGAGTCAATATATGCCGAGAGCCATATTCTTGATTTATTTTCCTAACTTCCTTGGTATTTGTTTCACGTGCACGGACGTAATCTACAAAATTAAATGATGTTTTTAAATACTGACGACCTTCCATAACCGTTTCTTCTTCATCGTCACTTGACTCATAGCAGACAAAGTCTTCAGGTTTGTCTGGTTTACGATTTCTGTCTAGTCGGAGAGCCAGTCTAGAAAAAAGAATCAAATTCAAGTACCTCTACATTATTAGTAAACTGTTAATTTATGATAAATATATTATTAACTACATTGTTAAAAATTTATTAAGCTCACAAAGCCTTCCACTTTTTCAAAATATTCAATTACTTTCAACTGTCATAAGCGTATCAAATTTTTATCGATTAATTAAAAAAAAATTAAAGCATTAATTGAAAAAATTAATATTCACACTTGATATCAATTAGGAGTTAAAAAAATTCGTTAAATAAATTTCAGTAAAATCTTAATGTCTATTTTATAATTAGAATTTTTTAATTGTGGCGGCTAAAATTTATTCAACAAATTTCGTTTAACTCCCAATGCAGGGTGGCCACAAAGAAATGATTTCAAAATTCCCTGATATTTCCCGGTTTTCCAGTAAAGTTTTTCACATTTTTCCCTGATTTAGAAATTTATTCATATCATTTAGATGTTCAAAGTTTTTATTATATTTTCACTTTTAATAATTAAATTTGATAATTAAATCATGCGAGAAACCATAAAAAATGGCAATAAAATAAATTAGGATTGCCTACTTTTGATTATTCGATGTTAAAAATGTATAAGTTAAAATATTTAATAAGAAATTTTATGATTTAAATAAATTCAAAATACACTGGTTACAAAAATTAAGGGATATTAAAAAAATTTGAAATTTTTTAGTAATTTTCAACAGTTTGTAACTCGAAGGAAAATGGTCGTACAATGAAAACAAAAAGTCAAACTGTAGTTCCAAGTGTCTAGTTTTCTGATCTGGGTCTTTAAATTTTTTTATTATGCACGGTTCCGGAGCAATAAAAAATCAATCATAATTATCGAAAAAAATTTATTGAAGCTCGAAGACCGTTTTTGAGACGAGCAAAAATTTTGTAAATTTATTTTTCGATAGTTTTCTTAGGATTACTCCTGAACCGCACATAATAAAAAAAATTTTAAGACCAGATCAGAAGACTAGACACTTTAAGCTACAATTTGCCTTTTTTGTTTTTGTCGTTTGACCATTTTCCTTCGAGTTACAATCTGTTGAAAATCACTTTAAAATTTGAACTTTTTTTAATATCCCTTAATTTTTATAACTAGTGCATAATTCAAAATTTTTTAAATTTCGAACTGTTACAATTCAATTCCCGGATACTTTTCGAAATTCCCTGACATTTCCATGATATTTCCCAGTTGCATTAAATTCCCTGATAATTCCCAATATTCCCGGATCGTGGCCACCCGGCAGTTTATATCAATTGTAAGAAATTTTTTTTATATTCTATACCTCAACGAAATTACGACTACGTTGTCCTTTTTTCAATTAAGTTTTTAATTTTTTTTTAATTAATTAATAAAATTTTAATACAGTTATGACAGTTGAAAGGCATTACATATTTTTAAAAAGTGGGGGGTACTGTCTGAGAATGCCCTTAAAAAGTGGGGGCAGTCTGAGAATGCCCTTAAAAAAAATAAAGCATAACCTTTAATCAAACCAATGTAATTATTTGAACATAAATAAATTTCGGAATGATTTGAACTTGTAAATAACTTCAAGTAATTCGCTTTAAATTTAAAAATTATTTTCAACAATGTAACAAATAACAAACATTATAATTATTATTATTTTAGTTAACTGACCTACGACTCCTACGTTCTTCAAGTCGTGCTAAACTCGCACAAGTTGGATGTTTTCCATAAATTCTCATTCTCATTGTCTCAGCCATTTTATTAACTTATTATTTATTTATAAATAACGTAATTCCACTAGTATATAATCCTCTATATATACGTACGTATATTATTATTAATTTTCTTTGTTAAGTAAACAAAAAAATTACTTAATAAATCAAATTATTTCTCCAGCACGTTTTTGTTTCCACTAAAAAAGTAAAAATAAATTAAAATTTAAAAAAATGTATAATCTACAAAAAATTAATGCAGAAAAAAAGTATAAGATTTAAAAAAAAAATATCAATGTATGATATATTTACTGGGATAAAATACTCACGTAATTTGTTGAAGATAACAAAAGAATATATATTGTATTTAAAGATTGCCAAGCCCGTAGCTGTTTCACAAGCGCGAATTTATATTATATATAAAACTTGAATTTTTATAATATACTAAATTCCAATTATCACTGGACTCCTTGACATGTGAGAAACTCAGCTACGTACTTTTAATTACGAGGAAAATTGTTTGCTTATATTTAGTAATATATCTTGATGGTATTACAATATACATTATTGAAACATTTAAATGCATATAATTTGAAAAATTACACATGAAACAGACCACAGAAGCCCTTACAATACTAGACAATCACGAACGCCATGTTGAGACTTGAGACTGGGTCTTGATCATGACAGCAGCAGCGCCCTGGCTCAAAACTTATTTTATCCCAGCTCTGACATTTTTTAACAATACTACGATTTTTTTTTATATCTTAAGCTACAAGTAAACATTTATATATAAACATATATTATATAAATTTTTTAATTGTTGCATTAAATATTTCACTTTTTTTTCACTTTTTTATTTTACTGCCAGTGACTATCTTACCTCATAGATACATATTTACATTATATTATATATATTTATGTATATATACATTTGTACATTTTAAAAATATATATTTATTTTTATTTGGTTTTATAAAGTGTATTGGCGGGAGATAATAATTTAATTTAATTTTGAAATTTTTTATGGATTTAATTTTGTTAACTGGTTAAATTGATTGTTTATGAGCTAAGTAAATAATAAAGGTATATATACAATGTAAAGTTTACTAATAAATGTATGTGTAGGTATTTATATGAGTTTTCTTGTGTAAGTTAATTCTATTGGTTGCTTACAGTTTCTTAGTAAACCAATGAGAGGGAAAGGCATCAATAATTTTTTATGAGTGAAAATGTAGCTGGTTGTAAATTTTTTAAATTATTGAATAAATGAATAAAATGTATGTAGAGTAAAATTTAAAAAATGTATATTTAAATAAATGCTAAATACGTATGCGCATTTTTTTTAAATTTCATTATTTTCATTTATTTATTTATTTCAAATTTATGAATTGTCTAATGGCTGCTACTCATTCACACTCATTAATTTTTAAACGAAAACTAAAAATATGCACATGAAGAAAATTCAAAAAACTACAGGTACAATTTCTAAAAATATTTTTTTTTTATAGTTGATCGTTTTTAAAAAAATTCAAAAACTGTCAGACGTCTGCTAATTTCTAAATACCTAAGTTAGCAGGTGTCTAATAATTTTTGAATTTTTTTTTATACGATAAACCATAAAAAAACATATTTGAAAAAATTGCACCTGTAGTTTTTTGAATTTTCTATATCTGCATATTTTTAGTTTATTTTTTATGAGTGTGAATTTAGCAAACATCAGACAAATGTAAAATTATTAATAAATAGAGTAAATAATTAATAAAATTAAATATTGAAAAAAAGGGCATTTAGAAAATTTTGAAATTAATGAGTGCATTTTTTTACAATTTTATATTATTAATTATTTACTCGATTTATTTATAATTTTGAATTTATCTGATGTCTGCTACATTCACATTCATCATTTTTTTTGCAATTGATTTGTTGAAAAACAAAAATTCAAAAATTTTTTAATGTCTGCTATCTTCAGGATCATTAAAAAAGAACATTACCGAATTTTTTTTATCGTAAAAAATTACCTCTATATACATAAATTGAAGAAAAATTAACCGCACATTTTTCTTGTCAACTTTTGCTGTCAAATTGTCTGCAAATTCGGGCAGCAGATTTCAGGTAATTTTAACATCAAATTACTGTCAATTTAAAGCTACAGTGGCTATTAGGGATTGTATGGAAAGACCTTTAAATTTCCACGTGACCTGACACATTCCTTTAATTTTAATCATGGCGTCGTTTAAAAAAACAAATGTTAAAGTTTTTGCTAAAATTGCACCAGATCTTACACCAGATAGCATTTATTGGAAAAAATTTTCAGTAAGTTATTTTTTAATTAATTATTTATCATTTTAAATTATTAGTTTTTTCAAAAAAGTGTTAATTGTTTTCCTCATTGGAGACCACGTGTTTATTTTAACCTCCAATATTGAATACTCATTTTTTTTTGTTTTAAATAAATAAATTTTTTAAATTTTAGCCGCCAGTATTAGTCAAAGAATTCGGTGCGATAGATTACGTGGATTTTTCACGAGCTGAGCCACAAAATTTTGCTGTTACTTGTTCAGTAAGAGTCCAAGTTTACAATACAGTAACAAAACTTGTTACTAAAAATTTGACAAAATTTAAAGAGTTCGCTTACGGAGGGTCATTTCGTGCTGATGGAAAACTTATTTGTGCTGGCGGACAAGAATCTGTCGTACGTCTTTTTGACGTGTCGACTAAAAGTTTATTGCGTTTATTTACTGGTCACCAAGCTCCGGTACACAGGACATTTTTCACAGTCGATGGACGTCACATAACGTCATTTTCTGATGATAAAAGTGCTGCGGTATGGGACATACCTGGAGAAACACAATTGATGAAATTTGAAGAGCATACTGATTATGTTAGAGCGGGAACAGTGAGTCCTATTTCACCAGATATATTTTTATCTGGTAGTTATGATAAAACTGTTAAAATGTATGATACTAGAACAAACAAAAGTGTATTTACTGTTAATCACGGTGCACCAGTTGAGAGTATTATATTTTTACCATCTGGAGGAATATTTATTTCAGCAGGTTTGTATATTTATTTTTAATTATTTATTTTAGTCTTTCCCAGATTAGTGCTAACGTACCAGACATCAGACAAATTTAAAATTATAAATAAATAGAGTAAATAATTTAAAAAATAATATTTTTAAAAAATGTACTTATTCATTTTTTAATTTTTCAAATTTAATTTTATTAATTATTTACTCCATTTATTAATGATTTTAAATTTGTCTGGTGTCTACTTCATTCACACTCATCTTTCCCAGGGTGTTCGTCAAGTTCGAACTTCGAACCGGAAATGTTGGGAATTATCAGGGAATTTTATAAAATCGAAATTCCAAAAAGAATCCGGGAATTTACTCGCGACATTTAATTATTTATTCAAGTTTTTGATGACAAAAGATTGCGCGTAGAAGGGTTCGTAGTTAGTTGTTGTAGTTCAGTACCAGCTTTTTGACAGACGTTCAAAAGGATGAATAGAGACAGCCAAAGAAGTTCACATCCGAGCAGATAGAATTGACTGAATTGGATATTCTGTTGATAGGCCCAAAACGGACATAGTTTTTCGAGGATTTTATAGTATTTAGCAGCCGGCTATGTCGTAGACCCATTTTGGGACATGAATTCAAAGCATTCAAGTATTTCTAGAGAGTCAATGTACCCGTTGATTACCTTGTAGAAGAACGAAATGTTGTTGACTTGTCTTAATTTTGCTAAATAATTCATTTGAAGGTAATCATCTACTGTGTTAGTATCCAAGTCATCCGAAATTTTACGAATAATCCCAAAATTTTATTTGGAACGATTCAAATTGTCATATTTTTCCCAATAATTCAAATTTTTGTCTGCATTTTTTTTACACGGTGACTTTTTGTCGAATGAACGTTGGTACGTTGGTACGTCCTGGCATTACATATCTTTGAGTGCATCCCTTAGTGCGATACCTTATTTCGCGGGATGTAATTTTTAGTTATTTAATTGTTATCTATATTATTAAGAGAATAAGGAAAATTTTGTTCCAGCCACATCTATATGATAAAATTCGTTAATGTTATTAAACTTGGTATTATTAAAAAGGTCTTGACTTAAATTTGTGCCTTTTCATACTTTAAACTCTTTTTGATTGTCAAGTATTGAGCAGGGTTGCAAATTATTTAATTAATAAATATTACAATTATTATTAAAAAAAAATTAATAATTGAAATGATTTAAATTATTAATTTTTTTTGAAAATGGGAAATAAAAGTCATTTTAACTTTTATTTAAACAAAAATGGTTAATGTAAATTATATTAATTAATTATTTTGTCCGAAATTGTTAATTGACACGATTTAAATGATAATTTTTTTTAAAAATGGTTAATTAAAAGTATTTAATGTATCTTATCGTAATTTTTGAATTTGAAGAGACATGGATAATTATTATCTGATCAACTACTAAATTATGAAAAAATTAATAATTAAAGTAATTTTAAATTAAACATTTATTTTTAATTAATCAATTATATCGAAAATGCATTTTAAAAAAAATGCATTTTTTACAACCCTGGTATTGAGATAAATGAATTTATCTGTATCATTCGAATTACCTTTAAATTACGCGGGAAATACAGACGATCGTATTTAATATTTTCTTCAAATAAATTAATAATTTAATTATTTTGTCACTGAATATGACTGAATATATATAAGTAGTTTTTTTTTCAAGAATGTCATGATTATACAAGCATCGAAATTAATAAATTTGTGAGTTAATGATGAGGTTTGTCTCATTAAATTTTAATGATAATAGAAATCAACAAAAGATTCTAGAGTTAATTTTAGAGTAAAGATTTTAATAAACTGATTAATTCACATCATACTTAATAAATTTGGCTGTAATACTCATGTTACTTAGTGACTGTAGGTTGCTCGTTATTATTAATTATTATATTATATTTTATAGGTGGGACAGAAATGAAAGTATGGGATGCGCTAGCTGGTGGTAAATTATTAGCAAGAGTATCTCAACATCATAAAACTATAACTTGTCTTGCAATGGCGTCAAATGGTCACAAAATACTATCAGGATCTTTAGATAGACATGTTAATATTTATGACGTAGGTACTTATAAAGCCATTCATACATTTGATTATCCGAATTCAGTCCTAAGTCTTGGAATCAGTGTAAGTATTATTTTAAAATAATTTTTATTTTTTTTTATTCTAACAATTCAAACTTCTTATAAAATAATTTTGTGTTGACGCTTCAGGCTAATGATGAAACAATAGTGGCTGGAATGGTTGACGGTTTAATATCAATAAGAAGAAGAGAACATGACGATAAAATAGAAGATGAAAAACGTACAAAAATATCTCACAGAAGACGCGGATTAAATTTACACTCGTCATCAATTGATGTCGTTGTTCCTCATGAAAATAAAGAAATGATGAGCAAACATGATACTTTTCTCAGAAAGTTTCAGTATTCAAAAGCACTGGACTGTGTTATGGTGAATTTTGTTGTTAATAAAAATCCACATGTCACAGTAGCTCTTCTTCAGGAGCTTACACGTCGTCAAGGTCTACCACAAGCTCTGGCAGCGAGAGATGGAAAGTCTCTAGTTAATATTTTAAAATTTATTATCAGGCACATCGGAAGCCCAAGATTTTCACGTGTGTTACTTCATGTTACACATATTTTAATGGGTAAGTTTATGAGAATAATAATCAGGACCAGGGACTTTGTATGGAAGTCCTTCTATCCTCCCTCTGGTATTAATTGAAGGCGTGTTCAGAAACACACTCTGGAAGAGAAACATTCAACTCCTGCGTTCAGAAATATCCTCTAGTCGAACCAGAGGTGCGATTTAACATTACAAAGGTTCTAATCACACCTGGGTAGGTAATTTTTCACCTTCAAAGTGTATTTCTGAACACGCCCTAAATTATGCGAGGCTTCATATTAATAATAATAACAAATGCTAAGCTGCGATTCGAAGCCTGATGAAGCTGGAAAATACAGCGAAAGGTTGCAATAGAAGTTTGCTAATTAACGCTTTTATTAAACGCAGTGTTCCCAGAAACTTTTGCTTGTCTGATCGACACAGTGCCGTAAAATTATCGGGTTTTCTAAAAAATTATAATACGCACAAAAAAAAATTTTAAATTTAAGTTTTTGACTAAATTTACATAATTCAAATTTTTTTTATGCAAAAATATTTTTATTTAAAATTCGGATATAAATTTACTCTTGAAAAATATTTACTAAAAAAATGTTTCTTAACAGGGGTTATCAGATATTTTCGGCTGGGTTTTATTCGGAAACAAAATCTCTGAATACAAAACACAGACTGCACTTTGATGCATTACTGTCTAATCTAGCGAAGTGCGCTTTAATTGTTTCATAATATTCGTTTGTTTAAGAGAAAAACTCGGCCAAAGTTTCCATTTACTGCACAAGTGCAACAAAGATAGTACCGTTCGTGGGCTTAAGTGTAATAGAAAGAAAAGTGCGAACCCCTGTTAATGAAAATTACATATGCATGTTACTATAAGACTGTGTAGGGTAATAGGGCACTCGTGGGGCGCTGCATGCTTCGAGCGGGTAATAAATGAAAGTTAACCCGCGAGGATAAGAATGAAAATGGAACATATCGAAAATTATCGTACAAGACTTACGTTATCGTAACTTTTCGTCACATAATCAAAGTTGGATGTACGATCGTACAATGCTTCAAATTATGTGACGTTTACGATGATTATGTGACGGATGGGAACACTGATTAAACGATTCCTTCATCCTCTAATTTTATTATTTATAGTCGACTACCCGTCATAAGCCTGGTCTAGGAGACAGGGGAAATTTTTATTGAAATTTCAGTCTCTCCACTACCGTGCGTTTAGTTTTCTTCTCGACTACTCGTTATAAGCTTGTTTTATTTAATATGATTTTAAATGTCAAATTTACGTTTTGTTACGTACGTCAGTATCCCGATTTTTCTAGTGCTTATGGCGCTAAAATAAATACTTATCTTTTTACACAAATAATAATTGTACTGGAAAAAATTATAATGACAACGGTATTAATTACAGTAACAATAATAATAATTGTTATTGATCAACATAATGCTCAATAAAACTTTTAAGTTGTAACAGAAGCTTTAATTGTAATTAATCTTTACAATTATCAACAATAAATTATATTTTACTTAATATTTATTAAATTATTATCCGCGAAAGATCGATAGTAAATTTTCATCATTAATTTTGATATTTTGTTCCTATTGTTAGTTTATAATTTAGAGAATTTTAACGGAGGCTTATAACGGACTGTCTGGTACGAAACTCAAAAAAGTGGTTAAGTAGGGAAGCTGTTTGGACTCAGCACCTGCCGATTGAGGGGAAGAGGCTTATAACAGGCAGGCTTATGACGGGTAGTCGACTGTATTAAATCAATAGCTAGTTTTCAATGTATTGTCCACATTCCTGCTATAAATCATTTGACAATTAATGTTTTTTTTTAGATTTATATGAAGATACTATTGATGAACTTAGTCCAGAATCAAGAACAATGTTCGCGCTGTTACATCAAAAGCTTAATGAAGAAGAAGACTTGATAACATCAATGACAGAATTACAAGGCGCTCTATATATGATACTTTCAGGCGCTGAATCAACGCAATCGACGTCTATCAAAGAGCCTCAGATTTTGGAGCCCTCTAGCGCAGCTCAGAAAAATTTGATACACAATATATCCTGATAATTACTTAATAAATAATTTTTTGTAAATAAATATTTATATATTTTTTTTTCTTTTAATAAAAATCATTACCAAATATTACAAGAATTAATAGTTAAATAATTAGCTTGAAAAATAATTATGTAAGCGTTGTTATCATGAGTAATTATATTTTCTTGAGGCATTTTTGCCATGCAGCGGACGATGGAAATTCTGGCATCACCCAACCTATTGGGATTCGTCTTCCTTCCCCATGGTAATTTATATATCTATCCCACATAAATCTGTAATTATTGATGTAGATATATAGATTTATTTTAAATATTACTGTATTTGTTATCAATGATATTTACCTAATCATTACAAATTTGTTGAAGTCATTTTTAACTCCGTTATTAACTGATGAAAGTTTACGTCCAAAAATAGCTATTTCCCAATCATCAAAATTGTTTTTTTTCTGTCGTGTTATCACTTTTTCATTGTCTGTTTGTAGCATTAATTTTAATCCATGTTCTTCAATTGAATATTCACGATCGAGTTTTGACCACTGTTCAATTAATTGAACTGTAAATTAAAATAATAATTAATTGATAATAATAATATCAATTAATAATGATGAGTGTGAATGTAGCAGACATCAGACAAATTGAAAATTATTAATAGAGTAAATAATTATAAAAATAAAATTTATAAAATACGCATTTAAAAAATTTAAAAATTAGTAAGTGCATTTTTTATAAATATTATTTTTTTAAATATTTACTCTATTTATTTATAATTTTAAATTTGTCTGATGTCTGCTACATTCACGCTCATTAATAATCGTATAAATAATTTAGGGGTGTGCGAATAATTCGAACTTACGAATTATTCAAAACTACGATTAATTCCCAAGGAGCACACTTGGCTTTGTGACATCTATAAGATATCAGTTTTTAGGCAACTTTTTGACAAATCAATAAGGCACCAATATGTTGACAAAACGATCAGAAATTTATGTCACCGAAAAAATGTCTACTTAAAAGACTTAACACAAGTGACGACAAGAAGTAAATTACAATTAGTGGTAAAATAAGTCATCTAAATGATTTTTCAATTGAAATAAGACAGGAAAAACAACACAACTCTTTTCTGTCTCCGGAACCAACATTTGTATGTCGTATTTATACCAAAAAAGGTGAATTGGGACAAAAAAAAATTTGTCTTGTCCTTTTAAAAGACATCTTAAAGTTGTCTCTGTGCTACTTGGGTTCGTAGAGCTTCGAATAGTTAGAAAATTAACAAATAATTCATGTACCTGAAGATCGGAACGTTTATCACGAAACGAAAATGAAAATAATTCATGAAATTTGTGTCTAAAGGCGAATTTAGAGGTAGTTGGGGGTAGTCTATCATTTTCGGGTGACGTGCGAAACATTTCCGAAATCTAGATCCAGTAGACTTTTTACTTTTCATTTCTTTTTTCTTATTTTTGTTCCGCGAAAACGTTCCGATCTTCAGGTACATAATAATTCTATAAGTTTCTTTTAAAAGATTTAAAATTGTAATATTTTATTCCAATAACTCAAATTTTTGTCAGAGGTAAATAGAACTTAGATGCGAATCTACGAAAAAATTATTTTGGTGACTTTAAAAACTCAGCTCTCCATTAAATAAAAATTGAATATTTGGAAGCTGATGAGAATTTTCTCGATTCGAATCAAGTAATTCGACGTTATGACTTATTCGAAATATTACGAATAATTAGATAATTTTATAATAGTTCGATTTTATTGAACAATTTGAATTTCAATTCGATTCGCACATCCCTAATAAATATTTAATCAAAATAAAGATAAAATTATTTTTAAAAATAATTATACAATTGAGAAGTTAAAAATATAAATAAAAATTACACTAATTTTGTAAAAAAATTATTAAATCAAATAAAAAATACACAAAATTTTTTAAATAATACTTACTAATGATATTTTCAAAAGCTTGGTCAGCAGCAACAGACAATTTTTCACCTCGTGCACGAGCATTAGCTGATTTAACTTTACGTAAGCTTTTAAGTTCATTAAGTACAGACAAATATTTTCTTGCATCACTACGTTTATTACGAATGTCTGATAAAATCATATCTGCATCTTTACGTAAATTTTCTTCTTGTTTTTCCCGCTCAATTACATCCTGTTTATCTCTAATCCATGCGTCTGCCGCAGCATGTAAGCGATCTCTTCTTTCAGCATCCAATAATTTACCAGCTTTCCATTTAGCCCTCAACTTTTTTTCTCTCATTCTTTTCTTCTTGCGTTTGTCTACCAGTTCTTTAAATTTAAAAATTACATCATCTTCACGTATCATCAAAGACAATTTTTCTATTTCCATTTTTATTTTTAAACATTTCTGTAATTTTTCATTCAATTCACTAGTCTCTAATTTGCATTTTTCTTCTTCTAAACTTAAAATTTCTTCTTTCAAATTAACATTCAATTTATTTATTGACGACAGTAATGATTTTATTTGAGAAATCCCAAGTTTTTTATTATTTTTTACTTCATTTTTAAACTTTATGTCAGTTTTTGAATTTGAATTTTCATCAATAAAATTATTTATCAACTCAGTATCTTTTTCTCGCTGATAAAGATCAATAACTGATTGATTATTCGTAACTTCCGATTGATTGTATTGAAATGTTTTATTAAATCCTGATGATTCGCTGTATCTATTTACTTGTGGCGGTTCATATAAATTATTGTAATTATAATTAGGGTAAAACTGTGGCATGTTTTCGTACTGAATGTTTTGAGATAAATAATTACTGTTATTATACATGGCGATGAATTAATTTATTAGTATTAATTAATCTCAATTAAACTTTACTTAAAATAATAGTGTTAAAAAAAACTTGGCTGTATTGTAAATAAAATAAATGCTTAAATTCTCGTAATATTAAAAAAAAAAGTTAAATAGTTATGCTGATGAATTGGAATTATTTTTGGGTAATTGTTCTTCGGCTTCAGCGACAACTTTTTCAGCTTCAATGTAAATTTCGGTTTCTTTTAAATCTTGTTCAGACTCTAAAATACTTTTCAATTCTTCATGAGCTTTCATCAATCGACGTTGACAGTCAGGAACCATCATCAATGATTCTTGTAAAACTTCTTCTTGCTTCTTAATGTCATGCTGATCTTTACCTATACAATTTTATATATAATTTGTATTGATTATATTTTATAATTATTTAAATGAGTGAATGTAGCTGACGAATGGCAATTTTTTAAATTTTATAATAAACAAGTAAAACATAACGAGCAACCTGCAGTCATTACGTGACTGCCTAAATGGTGCCGCGACTACATATCCGCGGACAAAATATCCTTAAGAAAAATTTATATGGTAATGGTCATATATTTATAATCACACACTCACACATACAAAATTCGTGAAAAAACGGCGCTATTGTTCACAGCTTTTCTGTGTGTCGGCACATGTTTGTAATCGCACACAAACAAAATTTGTAAAAAAATGGTGTTATTTTTCACAGCTTTTTTGTGTGTGAGTATATTTTTGTAATTGCACCCACACAATAGTCATAATCGACTGTTGAAATGTAATTTAATCATGACTAATGTATACTCGATAATTTGAATATAATTATGAATTAAAATATTTATGTCATTAAATCATTATATTTTCAGATCATTAATAATATTGTTATATATGAAAATTATTATTGTATACTTCAATAATAAAACTTGTCAAAAATTGCTTGATAATTCATATTTAATCATTATTAATGAGTTATTCAAATATATCGATTTGACGTTTTTTTGGCAACTGATATTTGACCGTACAGTTATTTTGTCACGGTTGCTTCGTCAACTGATTTAGTTTTTCCGGTAAATTTTATCGCGCGGATATTATGTCTTGTGGTTATTTTGTCGCGGATATTTTATTACGGAACCTGCCTAAATAACACTACTAAATTTACAAAATACGCAGAAAAAAAGGATTTCTTGCCGCAAAAAATTTTAATTTGCACCAAGAAATTTTATGCATCATCAATTAAATACAAAAATTTTCTTGGGGCGAGAAAAGATTTTTTTGGTCAAGAAATAATTCCTTGCACCAAGTAATCTTTTCTAGTTCTAAATAAATTTTTGTTTTCAATTCACAATGCAAAAAATTTATTGGGGTAAGTAAAAATTTTCTTTAGGCGAGTAAAGATTTTTTGTGTCAATGAATCCTTTTTTTTTCTATGCACACTTTTTTGGCTTTGAGAAGCTTCCTAAAACCAAAAGGGAGCATAAAAATCTGTCATTTTGGAATAAGTAACGCGATATAAATAATATAGCTATATATTCAGTGACATTTAGTCATATTTAGTGACAGAATAATTAAAGTATTAATTTATTTAAAGAAAATAAATACGATCGTCTTTTTTCTCGCGTAATTTAAATGTAATTCGAATGATATAGATGAATCTCTTTATCTCAATACTTGGAAATTAAAAAGAGTTTAAATTATGAAAAGGCACAAATTCAAGTCAAGAACTATCTAATGATACCAATTTCAATAAGATTGACTAATTATATCACATAGATATGGCGGAAACAAAATTTTCCTTATTCTCTTAATAATATAGATTAGAGTAAAAATTTAAAAATGCATCTATAAATAAATGCGAAATCCGTACGCGCATTTTTAAAAATTTATTTATTTCAAATATATAAATTGTCTCATGTCTGCTGCACTCACACTCATTTATTAAATATGAGTGTGAATGTAGCAGACATCAGACAAATTTAAAATCAATAATAAATCGAGTAAATAATTAAAATGAAATTTTAAAAAATGCGCATTTCAAAAATTTTGAAATTAATAAGTGCATTTTTTATAAATATTATTTTATTAATTATTTACCCTATTTATTTATAATTTCAAATTTGTCGGATGTCTGCTACATCATGATACTGAAGTTAACTGACGTCTGACAATTTTAAGATTTTTTAAAATCGGTACGTCATAAAAAAAAAATATTAAAAAAAATTGCACTTATAGATTTAAAAATTTTCTACATGTGCATATTTTTTTTTTTTCTTTTTGTAATCGACTTGTTGAAAAAAAAATATGAAAATTGCTGATTGTAAACTTCAGGATCATGCTCCATTCACACTCGTAAATATAATACTGAAATTAGCTGACGTCTAGTTTTTCAATTTTTCTAAGAACCATAATTTAAAAAAAAAAAATATTTCAGAAAATTGCACCCATAGTTCGTTTAATTTTCTACATGTGAACATTAAAATTTTTTTTTTCTATATTAATTTATTGACAATAAAAAATGCGAAAATTATTAATTGTCTGCTAATTTCAGGATCATCATTAAATCCAAATATTTTTAATTTAAAAATTACCTTCTTTTTTAAATTTTTCAACACGTTCTTGTTGTTGAAGAAGCTCTTTCTCATAAGTTTGTTTTTCTTTAGCAAGACGTTTTACAACACCGGTTTTTATTTTCAATGTACGTAAACGCGGATCAGACATTTTATTTTTAAAAACTTAAAAAAAAAAAAAAAACAAATTAATTAGTAATTAAATTAAATTATCTATTTAAATAATTATTATTGCGTAGTTTTTTAAATACCTTATAAGGATTTGATGATCAGCAATTAAAACGTTTTCAAAGTTTATTTTAGGTTATCATTTCTCCAATGGATGATGCATCAGAAATAACCTGAAGTTATCAGCAGTTTAATTTTTAAAAACTTTTTATTCAAACTTTTTTCAAATTTAAATTTTTGAATTCCCTTCTGTTCACTTGATAATAATTCTTTTAATCACATAAATAATTATTGTGCTCAATAATTCAAATTATTGAATAAAAATTTTCAAATTCTTTGTTCTTTCCCGCGTAAAAATTAATCCTGGCTAAATTCACGGCACGTTGGCTGAAGAAAATAAAACGGAGCTTAATATTTTCTTTTTTTTTTTAAGAAAAGTGTCGGTGGATAAAAAAAGTAAATTTTTTTGTATGCTACTGCAATGGAGGATAAATGTTTATTACCGCATTGTGCAATGCAGAGAAAAATTAATAGACGAGAAAGAAAAAAAATATGTTATTATTTTTTAATTGAATGTTATCAGTGCTGTTAATAATATGGATGCAGTTTATTTTTAAAGTAAAATTAAGTGAGTGTCAACATGCAGGAAAATACGTTCCCAGCGGCTGAAAAAATACTTTCTGATATTGAAAATGTTATTAAAAAAGATACGAACCTGTGAGTTTTAATTATTGTTATCTTTTATTAGCAACAATGAGGGCGGGGTTTTTAAAAATGTTTTATTTTATCAAAACACTTGAACTGCAATGACTTTAGTGTCGACGTGTATGAATTGATAAAAAATTATATTTTAACTTTTTACTTGATAATTTCTTTGATTGATAAACAAAATAAATTAATTTCATTTTTTTTTATGATCCTGAAGCTGACAGACGATCAACAATTTTCTGATTGTTTATTCATTAAATTAATGACAAAAAAAAAAAAAAAAAAATACGCACATGTAGAAAATTTATAAAACTACAAGTGTAATTTTTTGAAAAATATTTTTTCGTATAATTTATCATTTTGAAAAAAATTCAAAAATTATTAGACGTCGGCTGACTTCAGTATCATTTTTTTTAAAGTTATTAATTAATATTATTTTAATGATTCTGAGGTTAATAGACATTCAAAAATTTTTTGATTATTTTTTTCAAAAAATCAATTACGAAAAAATGAAAAATATGCGCATGTAGAAAATTTGAAAAACTATAGGTGCAATTTTTTAAAAATATTTTTTTTATAATTTGTCGTTTTAAAAAAAATCCAAAATTAAAAGTTGTCGGCTAACGAGTATTTATTTTATTATTTTCAGAAAAAGTTTCGAAATAATCTTAGATTTTTTTGTTGATATACAAAATAAATAAGTTTTTTTTTTTTTTAATTGATAATTAATGTAATTTTATTATTTTGTAGAAAATTTCCAAAGTAATCCTACTTTTTATGATACTGAAGTCAGCATGAGTGTGAATGGAGTAAATATGTGACAATTTATAAATTTTAAATAAATAATGAAATTTAAAAAAATGCACGTACGGATTTTTTAATTTTTATCCTGCGTATATTTTATTATGATCCTGAAGTTAGCAGACAATTTGTATTTTTCGGATTTTTTTTTCAACAAATAAATCACAAAAAAACAAAAACTAAAAATATGCACATGTAGAAAATTTAAAAAACTACAGATGCAATTTTTTCAAATATTTATTTTTTTATAATTTATTATTTAAACAGAAGTCCAAAAATTATTAGACGTCGGCTAACTTCAGTATCATATTTTATTCACTTATTCAAGAATTTAAAAAATTCTTACTTGTTATTTACATTCACACTCACAAGTCAGCCGACGTCAATAATTTTTTAATTTTTGTGAAAACGATAAGTTATAAAAAGAAAAAATTCAAAAGATTGCACCTATAGCTCTTTTAATTTTCTACATGTGGATATTGTTATTTTTTCATCATAGATTGGTTTAAAAAATCCGAAAATTTTTAACTGTCCCTAACTTCAGATTCATCAGATTTTTTTATGATACTGAAAAAAAAAATATTTGAAAAAATTGCACCTGTAGTTTTTTAATTTTTCTACATGTGCATATTTTTAGTTTTTGTTTTTTTTAATTGATTTGTTGAAAAAAAAAAAAAATCCGAAAATTACTAATTGCCTGCTAACTTCAGGACCATGATTTTTCTCATTAATAAACAAAATAATTTTTTTAAAAATAAATAATTAATATAATTTTATTATTTCCAGTCAAAGTTTCGAAATAATCTTAGAAGACGACAATGAAAACAAATCTCCAGTTTATCACGAAGAAAATTCTCTGGGTCTGGCATCTTGGTGCATTCAGCCACTCTACTGCTACACATACAATCGTCTCATTGAATCACGAAATAATAAATTCCGTCGAGAAGATCCAGGGACAACTTCTCGATGGCTACTGGGTGCGATTCTTCTCAACCCCGATGTAAATACTTTTTGGAACATGAGACGTGAACTAGTTCGCAATGGTCGTGTCGATGCGATACAAGAGTTGCGATTAATAAAAATAGTTCTTTTTCACAAAGCAAAATGTTTCGAGGCATTTTCTTATCGGCGATGGATTATCCAATATATTTTAACAGAGAACAGACATTCAGATGACATCAGTTTGTTGTTACAAACAGAAATAAATGTCGCTGTAATGTCAGCTGATCGATATGCGAATAATTATCATGCCTGGAGTTATCGACAGCACGTAGTGTCGATGTATGAGGCCTTAGTATCAACGAATTTTCATCAGTTTATTATTTCTGAATGGGAGTCGTCGGAAAAATGGTGCAGTCTACATGTTTCTGACCACAGCGGGTTATCTTACAGACAATTTCTGCTAAAAAAATTACTCATTAAATCGCAAGTACTTCAATCTGATGATACCTTGAGCTCAGAATTTGTCAATAAACGGCGTAAAATAATTTATGAGTACATTAAAAAATATAACAATGGACAAGGTTGTAAAGACATCAGTTGTTTATACAATGGAGGATACTGCGAAATAATAAATACTCTTCATGGTGATTGTAAAATAAAAAAACTAGACATTGATTATGAACGAGTGCTGATAGCTTTGTCTTATTGGGTAGAAGATTGTATTTTAAATCAAGATCTTATTAAATGTTTTCCTGGTCATGAGGCCCTTTGGTATCATCGAAGATTCCTGGGGCATGCACTCAGATGTATTAAACTCTCGTACTCAAAGTATTCATGTTACAAGGCTGAGTTTTTAGAATCTCCGCATTGTATTAGAGTTGATAATAATGATCAACGGTCAAGTGATAAAGACTCTCATAATTTACTTGAGATTGCGTTTAATAATAATAATATAGAAATAATTGAATTTTCAAAACGTCAAGGTAGCTATCAAAGTAATATTGCTGATAAATTTATCAAATTTTTAGATACTTTGAATTTTAAATAATTTATATAGAAATCAAAAATAATTGTCGGAGTACACAAATTAATACTTTTGAAGTATATTTTAGATTATAAGTAAATGTATTTTTAAATAAAGTCATAGTTTATGTATTACATTTATTGTCATATTTTTTTTTAATTTTATTAAAGAAGACTTTTTTTTATTCAAGACTTTTATTATAAGTAGAGTAAGTAGTAAATACAAATAGTAAAAAGAACAAGGACTAGATAAAAAACATTTTTCTGGGAAAACTTGCCATTAAAATAATAAATAAATAATTGAAGACAATAATGTTAGCGTCTCTGGAAAAGATTCAAATAATAAAAATTCAATTTTGTAATTGAAACTACTTAAAAAAATTATTTTAAGTTGACTGACTTATGGAGTTTCTCAACTAAACGGAAAAAAAAGTTATAATATCATTGTTTTTTATATTTTTTTCCACTCAAATCATTTATTAGACTGATAAAATGAAGTATAAAATATGTATTTGAACTCTGAAACCCAGAAATTACAAAAATTAACAATTAATTTCAATATTTTAATTAGACATATAACAGTCAAGAATAAAACAACATTTGAAATTTATTTCCAAAAAATGCGCGAATCTTAAATAAAAAAAAAAAAATTATTTCTGTAAAACTAAAACTGCACATTTTATGGGGTTTCTCAATTAAATGAAATTGCTGTCACCCCGTTAATTGTTTTTTAAACGCTGATTCGATGCATATTTTTATTGATTTTTATGGAGGGACATCCAAAGAACCCAAAAATGCAAAAAGCCTAATTTAGAAAAAAACATGACTTATGGGGTATCTCAAATAAACGACTCAGATGATCTTTTAAATTTTTAAATTGAGTTTAATTTAAATTGAAGAAATATTTTAACGAATAAAAAAAATCATCTAGTTCTTGTTCTTTTTATTATTATTTTGAATTTACGTACGCTATCTATAAATAAACGATCTGGAAATTTAGCGAAACAAATATCATTAAAATTAAGTACATATACAACTTTATACATTTGTTATTATTCGTCAATTAAATCATAAGTATTTAATTTTAATAATATTGTATTGGGAACTTACATGATCCTGAAGTTAACAGACAATCAACAATTTTCGGTTTTTTTTACAACAAATCAATTACAAAAAAAAAGAACTAAAAATATCCACATGTAGAAAATTAAAAAAACTACAGGTGCAATTTTTAAAAAATGTCATTTTTTATAATCGGCCGTTTTTAAAAAATTCCAAAAATTATTAAACCTCAGCCAACCATGATACTGAAGTCAGCCGACGTCTAATAATTTTTGGACTTTTTTTAAAACAATAAATTATAAAAAAAAAAATATTTGAAAAAATTGCACTTATAGTTTTTTAATTTTTCTACATGTGCATATTTTTAGTTTTTGTTTTTTTGTAATTAATTTGTTAAAAAAAAATCCGAAAATTACTAATTGTCTGCTAACTTTAGGATCATTTGCTACTTTCAGTCAAAATACAAACCATCATTCAAATTTCAAATTCAAAATACTATAGAACTAAATTTTACACCTTCTCTAATTATTCTTATATATATCTATAAAAAAATATCTTTTACATAAATAGTTGAGAAATAAAATGAATGAGGCCAAAAATCAGTCAACGATTCCCACGCAAACGCGTCATCGAAATCCCCTCAACGTCATCACTGATGTATTATTTAATTCCCATTTAATTATTAATTTTTCTCGTCTTCTTTCTATTCTTCTTTTCGTCTATACACTTCTTATTGTGTATCTATAAATCAATAAATAGTGAAGGCTACTGACTCAAACTATAGGAAATAATTCATTACAAAATTGATGCTCGATAATGACGGGAATATAAAATTACCTTCATATTTGTATAACAGTACTTTACATCCATATATACTTATATTTGAATGTATATATAATACAGGCATAATTTATTAACTCAATGTCGACAATTCGTCGTACACGTTGTTAGTTTACTTTTTATCCTTTGGCAACGTTGACCGAATCGTAACAAAAATAAACTATTCATTTAGAGGGTACTAACTAAAAGTTTATACATTAGTATTGTGTGAACTGTTACGCGTGTGTCATACATTACTATTTAAATTTTTAAAATAAAACTCATTAATTAACTTGTGAGTTTAATTTAATTTAAAAGAAAATAATTTTTTAAGTGTTTAAGTTTTTTAAATTTTATTTTACTTTTGTAAAAATAATAATTAACACAAGGTCACAAAAAAATACAAAAAATGTCTGCGCTGACATTATCCAACACTTGAGTAAATAATTTTTTTTTTATGTATGTATTTTTGTAATATTGTTATTACATTAAAAAATTAAAGAGTGTGAATGTAGCAGACATCAGGTAATTTTAAAATTTGAAATAAATAAATTAATAATTAATTTAAATTATTTGAATTTAAATTTTTTAATTTTTTGACACTGAAGTTTTACGTCTAATAATTTTTGAATATTTTTTAAACTATAAATTATTTTTAAAAATTACGTCTATGGATTTTTAAATTTTCTACGTGTGCATATTTTTATTTTTTATTTTTTTATATTTGATTTTTTAAAAAACAAATCCGAAAATTTTTAATTGCCTGCTTCAGAATTATTTTTTATTCCTCATTATATTTATTTATTCAAAAATTTTTAAAATTTATAACTCAGTTACATTCACACTCATAAAAATATAAGTCTGAATGTAGCAGGCATCAATTTATAAATTAATAAATTAAAAAAAAAAGCGCGCGTATTTTTCAATTATTTAAATTCGCATTTTAATATTTTTATTCTACTGACATTTTATTTATTTATTCAAAAATTTAAAAAATACAGAATTGTCAGTTACATTTACACTCATATAAATTAAAATCATGACTTTTAAATAAATATAATTGTAATTATTGTTAATAAGATTGTTGGAACACAGTAATAATAAATGAAGAAATTTAAGTCACGGGAAGTGCGCGCAGTATTATCGCGATAATAATGGATTTTGTCGATCGACCGGTTTTAATTCGATATATTAAACACGGCCGGTTTATCCTGAGTTCTGATTGGCAGAAACTCAGCCATGTCAGGTAAAGAGTCACGAAGAAAGTCATTCTCACAAGAATCCCGTTCCCGTCAGCAATGCAAGTCGACACCAAATCTTACTATTAAAATAAAAACATCATCGACCTCATCTTCATTGTCAGTAGGAAATTGTAATTTGGCAATGATGCCACCTAATGAAGATATTTGTGATAATAATAATGATGTACTACGACGAGGTAATAGTTTACGATTGCCATTTTTAACTAACGGTGAGTTTCTTTTCACTTATCATAGAAATACTCAAATCGGTATGATACTGAAGTTAGCTGACGTCTATTAATTTTTAGATTTTTTTAAAAACCACAAATCATAAAATAAAGTATTTTTAAAAAATTGCGCTTGTAGTTTTTTAAATTTCCTACATGTGCATTTTTTTAGTTTTTTTTTTTGTAATTGATTTGTTGGAAAAAAAAATTCGAAAATTTCTAACTGTCTGTTACTGAAATTAATGATTTTGAAGTTTCAAAAAAATTAGCAATTTTCGGATTTTTTTTTTTCAACAAATCAATTACTAAAAAAAAAAAATTAAAAAAATGCACATATCGAAAATTTAAAAAGCTATAAGTGGAATTTTTTTAAATATTTTTTTTTTTTTTCAAATTTATCCTTTTGTAAAAAATTCAAAAATTATTAGAAGTCGGCTAACTTTAGGATCATGGAAATTAGCCGACGTCTAATAATTTTTGAATTTTTTTTAAAAGGAGAAATTTGAAAAAAAAAATATTTGAAAAAATTGCACCCATAGTTTTTTAAATTTTCTTCATGTGCATATTTTTAGTTTTTTTTTTTAAATTAAATTAAATTATTAAAAAAAAATCTGAACATTTTTAATTGTCTGCTAACTTCGAAATCATAAATCGATTTTATTTTATGACGCTGACAGTAACAGACAAAAAAATTTATTTCTTTCAAATAAACAACTGAAATACTTATGAAAAAAATTCAAAAAGTTCCATATCAAAAACTTTAAAAAATCTTTTTAGATATTTTTAATTCTATTTTACTGACAAGTAATTTATTTTTAAAAATTATCTGATGTCTGTTACTTTAATTATCATTTCATTTTTGTATAGTAATTTTTTTTAATTTATCAGGAAAAAATTATTTATTATTTTTAATTGGAACCCATCCAAAGCAGCAATAAATCAAATAATTATTTCAAAGCCTTATTATCATTTAAATAAATTTATCATAACTTTAAGTTTACTATGACAGTATTTTTATTTAAATAAATAAATAAAATGTCATATAAACAATTTTTAATGATGGTTTGTTTTTACGTTTCAAATTTTTATTTTAAGTTAAAAATTACATTTGACTGATAATAGACCGGGAGTTTTGAATGTTTAAAATTGCCAAGTTTATTTCTAAATTAACAAATTTATAAATAAACTCAAAAGTTTAATGATAATATCAATTTGGGATTATATATTTATTTATGTCTAGACAGTTTCTAGCCAAATTGATGACCTTTGAATTTATAAGTCAATAATGTAATTTTTACCTGATTATAAAATTAAATTATTTTAAGTCATAGATATATTGTATTTTGATTTAATTAAATTGATAATTTAATTTCTAATTACTGTAAAGAAGAATTAAATGTTATTAGTATTACAATTACTTAATCTGTGTTAAAACAATTATAAATAGAAAGTTAGAATGATAGACATAAATATAAGACATAGATAAATTTATCATACACAGAAAAATAAAATTTCTTGGTGCAAAAAAATTTTACTCAACCCAAGAAAATTTCTATTTGCTCCAAGAAATTTTCTGCAGTGTGAATTAAAAACAAAACTTTTCTTACGAGTGTGAATGTAACAGACGTCAGAAAAATTTTAAGTTATCAAGTAGAGTAAATAATTAAAAGAACAATATTTGTAAAAAATGCACTTACTAATTTCAAAATTTTTTAAATGCGCATTTTTAAAAAATTTATTTTATTTAATTATTTACTCTATTTATTAATACAGTCGACTACCCGTCATAAGCCTGGTCTAGGGAACAGGGAAAATTTTAATTGAAATTTTAATTTCTCCAATACCGTGCGTTTAGTTTTGTTCACGATTACTCGTTATAAGCTTGTTTTATTTAATATCATTTTAAATGTCATATTTACGTTTTGTTACGTACGTCAGTATCCCGATTTTTCTAGTGTTTATGGCGCTAAAATAAATACTTATCTTTTTACACAAATAATAATTGTACTGGAAAAAATTATAATGACAACGGTATTAATTACAGTAATAATAATAATAATTGTTATTGATCAACATAATGCTCAATAAAACTTTTAAATTGTAACAGAAGCTTTAATTGTAATTAATCTTTACAATTATCAACAATAAATTATATTTTACTTAATATTTATTAAATCATTATCTGCGAAAGATCGATAGTAAATTTTCATCATTAATTTTGATATTTTGTTCCTATTGTTAGTTTATAATTTATATAATTTTAACGGAGGCTTATAACGGGATGTCTGGTACGAAACTCAAAAAAGTGGTTAAGTGGGGAAGCTGTTTGGACTCAGTAACTCCCGATTGAGAAGATGCTTATAACAGGCAGGCTTATGACGGGTAGTCGACTGTAATTCTAAATTTGTCTGATGTCTGCTACATTCAAACTCATAATTCTTAAGCCAATAAAAAATTTTTTTGGGCAAAAAAAAATTTCTTACACTAAGAAATTTTTTTAGTCTTCATAAAATTTTTTTTTCAATTCATAGTAAAAAATTTTCTTGCGCCAAGAAATATTAGATACAAATAATTATTATTTTAAGTCAGTTTAAAATTTTCATTAATATCTAGAACGGAAATGAAATATAAAATGATTGTAAATGAAAGAAAAGATAAAAGACAGATAAACAGTAATAATAATTGTTGTTTTTAATTTTATAAATGATCAAAGCCAATGGAGATTAATGAACCATAAGATGATAACATACATATGATTTAATGACTTTTATTATGTAGTTTTAAAATCATTTATTTGATAACTTGATTTTATATTTTATCACAATGACAATATGTATACTTTTTTTTTCTTGAATTGAATAATTTATTGACGCGTTAACTCTACTAATAATTTTATAGTGAAAAATGATTCTCTGCTCATAGTCATAGATTTTATTTATATTTTACTACAAAATTTCTCGAAAATTCATATGAGTAAATATTGAATGTAAAGGCCAATGCCGTCATTAATTTCGTAAAGTAAAACTGGAGTTCTCTGGATTAAATTGCTGAGCGCGGCTTAGTGCCAAAAAAGTATAATTATTATTTTAGTCATAAAATTTTCCTACTGACAGTAACTAAATAAATTTACTCTCATTTTTTTAAATTTATAAATTATTTTTATTGCAAAAAAAAATAACAATAAATTATTTTACATTCAAATTTCAAATAATAAAATAAAATAATTTTTTTTAAAGATTAATGTCATTGAGAATATTTCAAATTCAAGGTAAAACATTTAGTTTATTCAACACTTAGTCGTTTTTTAAGTAAATACGTCATAGAAAAAAAATAAAATCATTTTTCAACTCATATTAATTTTAGTAAAAATAAATTTCCATAAAAGTATTTTATTTTATCTTATAAATATTTTAATTTTATTATTATAAATTATATCATTTTTTATTCCCGTGTAAAAAAAATTTGTTCCAAACGTTTGAAAAATATCTTTTAAAAACCTTATTTTTTAATGATACTGAAATTAGCTGTCTAATGAATTTTGGATTTTTTTAAAAACAAGATTTAAAAAAAAAAATATTTCAGAAAATTGCACCAATAGTTTTTCCAATTTTCTACAGGTGCATTTTATTAGATTTTATTTTTTTTTTAATTAAATTGTTAAAAAAAAATCTTAAAATTTTTAATTGTCTGTGAACTTCAGGATCATATTTTTTAACTAAAAATTTTTTTATATGAAATTCTAAACAACCCTGGTGGAAATTTTTCTGACTTTTCTCTGAAAAACTCTGAAAAAATCTTTAGAACTTTGAAAAAGTCTTTGGAACTAGAACTGAGTTTTTCAGAGAAAATTCCGAAAAATTTCCACCAGGAAAGCATTTCTTTTACTATCAAAATTACAAAAGTTCCACTTAAAATTCTTATGTCTCGTGTTTGGAAGTTCCAGATGTTAATATTTTTTGAAGTCTTTTTGAAGCAAAATTTTTTTAACATGAGTCAAGTTTTACTTTAAAGTAAATTTTGTTACTTTTCCTATCCCGGTATGTCAAGCAAAGTAACTCCAGATTTACATGTGTGCTTAAATCTACACATAAAAAAAATTCTCGACTGAAGGTAAATTCTTGATTCAAGAAAAAAATTTACCCCGGAAACCAGAGTTTCAGCTCAGAAATCCCAATGAAACTTTTGACATCTCAATGATGTACAGTATATATATAAAATGTTAGTTAAACTTTTACATCAAGCTTATATATAATTTTACGTGTAGGGGAGAGCTCAAAATTGAAATGAAATTTTTTATGACTAGACGTCATCAAGACGTCAAATATTTCATATTAATTTTTGATTTAAAATGTTGATCATCTATCGAGTTTTTATCCGTCAATTTTTGATACCTTCATCTTATATCTCATGTATACGTGAAATATCTGCTTTACTTTGACTGCTGGTTGAGCTCAACTGGCTTTTTTCGTTTTTTAGAAAACCTTAATTTTCTTAGACAAAGTAGAGATCTCCTCAAACCAAGACAAGTTCTCTTGGCTCAAAAAAATCTTGACTCGGTTCCGAAACTGTTTTTGTCTTCAAAAATATTTTCTTGACTCAATAACTTTTTTTTCCATGTAGACAAACTTTAATAATTATCTTTGTTGCATTTTTGGTTGACTTCATCTCTTTTTGATGACCGCTACTGATTTTTTTTCCACTTTCTATCAATTTTTATTAACTAACAACCAACTCTTTATTTTTTCTTTAAACAGAAGAAGAATCAGGAAGTCCACTACGTCGTGGCGGTTCTCTAAATTTGAAACGTCTATCAGAGCAAGATGTTGATGGGAATCGCCTCCGTTTACCCGGTAGTACAATCCTCGGATCAATTATAAATAATAATGGGGTTAATGAAGAATCATGTAGTATACGGCCTGCCAGATATTCAGCACCTGCTTTGGTTGCACCTGCGCCGGAGCAGCTTGCTATCAGTCTTCTCCAACTTGGATGTCCTCTCGTTTCCATGCCCAGGTGAGTAACACAAGTAATTTAAATCTTCAAAAAAAAATTTCCAGTACCAATAATTAAAATTTAATACCAATAATCAAAATTATTTACAGTATTTTATAATAACTGACTGTATTTGCTCATAGTTTATTGACTCAGTTTATCAGTGGTAAGAAGAATGATACGAATTTTAAAAAACACAGAGTATTCATGCTCTAATAATCATCCGCCTACATGATAATTTATAATTTTTCTGCTGGTGAATCAGCTGATTGGAAAATACTACAATACGTGAGTTCTGTGACCGATGTCTGTATGATCGTTTTAAAAATATTTATTATCATCCGGTACATCAATGATACTGTGGATGTATATGTATATAGATATATGAAAATATAAGATATATAAAAAGTTAATATGCATTTTGCACACCAGCACATCGATAAAGCGGCATGTGATGTTCGGTCAATAGATGATCTCGGTAGCGCAGACGCCAAGTTGAGATGAGTGTATGCGTAGTCAGCATCTCGTTGGTGAAGATGGAAGTAAACCAAAGCTATCAATGTGAATATAAAATAATAAGAGTGATAAAGAGGAGTTGCATTGAATTTTATGAGTTTAAAAAAAGATAGAATGATTAAAAAGACACGCGCGTTTATCAAGTTTTTAGTGCGCGGGCTAACAATATCATCACCGTATTATACTGTCACGGTCGCAATGCCGTGCTCTCAATTTAATTATTAAATAAATATATTTTTATTTAAATAATATATTTATACCGTGGCCAAGTGAAAATTTTATTTTCCTGTTTTTAAATTTTTAAAATAAATAACAAATAATAAAATACTGAAGAATGATTATTTTTTAAAAAATACACGTGTATTTAAACGCACAGTATATTTTATTATTATTCTTGTGATTATTTTTTTATTTATATTTAAATATTTATTATTTGACAAGTGAACGATTTGAAAAAAAAACAATAGGATTTTTAGATTAAAAAAATGAATTATGAAATTGAGTAAAATATAAAATAGATAATGAATTTTTGTATTTATTAATGAAACAAAAATATAAATTCATTCATTAACTCCAATACAATATATTATGTGCCTGCTGTGAGCAGCAATTCATCAGAACAGTGGCGCCTTTGTACTGGACTGCCAACTACGACAATTCCACTCGCCACAGGTGCATTTTATCATAAATTAATTATATATATTTAATTACTGATCAAATATTATTGTCAATTATCCGAAATATATTTATACTCAAAGTATATAAATATCTGACAATACAATCATTCATTTTGGAGTATACGAAAAATATTTAAGTAATTAAAAAAAAATTTTAATTGTAATTTGTGGAGTGTGAAGACACGTGGAATGTAAATTTGAAATAATTTTTACGGTAAAAAATTCAGCATACAGCTGATTGTTGACAGTTCGTGGCTGGGTCAGCTGATGCGAATCATCTACTGCCATCTTTAAAGTTTTTATTGTTAAGTTACTTATGTTTTATTATTATTTATTTGTATACTATGCTAATAATTAACCATGAGTATATTGTGGTCGTCCAATCACCACAATCCTCAATATTAAATCCGGAGTAGAAGCTTTCAAAGGTTTCTCAGGGCAACACGTAACGATATCGGTATTTGTTCACTGAGTATTATTTTTCATACCTAGTAGACAATTTAAATTTTTAATAATTAATTTTAGTGAGTGAGCAGGAGTTTTAGTGGCTGATGAAAGTAGAAAAAAAATTTATTGTGTAAGAAAAAAAATTAATACTTCAGTCATTAGGAAAAACCCAAATTTATTTTACTTGAACTTGGGTTTTTTTTTTTTTATTGACAGATAAACTGGTCGGTTATTAAAAATTAGTAATTACTTGGGTCAATTAGTTCTAAGTTTTAATCAACTGTTAATGGAATATATATATATCTTAATTTAATTAAAGATAATACAAAGTATGATAACGTTAAATTTCTTATCTTATAAAACACGTTCGTAAGTCAAAGCATTCAAAGTTTGTAGTTGAGTTTTATAATATTTAAGCTGTGGGTCGTCAAATGATAAGAGTTCCGTCAAAGTTAATAATTAAAAAAATGAAAAAGTTAAAATTTTCTGGTGATTTGGTATTTTTTAGACCTCGTGGTGGAGTTGGGTCAGAAAACACGATACCGCATAGCAGTGATAGCGATGATTCTATCAGCTCCCATAATAACCATCGTAGTCAACGACATCATACGTCTGGAAATACGTCTCCGGAGGGCTATGGGCTTCCAAAAGTTCAAATATCTGGACCTGGGGATAATTGCGAATCCTCAAGTATCAATGAGTAAGTAATCATTTTTTTTATGATGGGTACAGGCAGCACCTGCGTTCATTTTTTGGGGATTTAATACTTTATTTTAATTAACGGAAACGTAATGTGATAAAAATATTTTTGAAACAATTTAGAAAATTACGTCATTGCGTATTTTAAAAATTATTTTATTTTAAATTTCTGAGTGGCCAAATGTGGACTTAAAATTGACAGAAACGGCAATTCTACTCTAGTTTTATATCAAAGGAAATAAAATTCTTAATGATTTTGAAGTTAGAAGACAATTAAAAAATTTCTGATCGGGTTTTCAACCATTTGAATTAAAAAAAAAAAAACTAAAAAAATGCACATGTAGAAAATTAAAAAAACTATAGGTGTAATTTTTTCAAATATTTTTTTTTTATAATTAATCATTTTTAAACAAAATCCAAAAGTTGAGACGTCGGGTAACTTTAGTATCATGAGTTAGCTGACGTTTAAAAATTTTTGGATTTGTTTCAAAACAATAAATTATAAAAAAAAAAAAAATTTTAAATTCCACTTTTAGATTCTTAAATTTCCTACATGTGCATTTTTTTAAGTTTTTTTTTTCTCCCAATTGAAATGTTGAAAAAAAATCCAAACATTTGTTATTGTCAAAATTAGCCATGAGTGTGAATGTAGCAGACATCAGATAAATTTAAAATTATAAATAAATAGAGTAAATAATTAATAAAATTAAATTTTGAAACATGCGCATTTAAAAAATTTTGAAATAAACAAGTGTATTTTTTTAAAATTATTTATTCTACTTATTTATAATTTTAAATTTATCTGATGTCTGCTACATTCACACTCATGGATAATTTCGACAATCAAAAGTTTTTAGATTTTTTTATCAACAATTCAATTGGAAGAAAAATAAAACTAAAAAAATGCACATGTAGGAAATTTAAAAAACTATAAGTGCAATTTTTTAAATTATTTTTTTTTTATAATTCATTGTTTGGAAACAATTGCAAAAATTATTAAACGTCAGCTAACTTATGATACTGAAGTTACCCAACGTCTCATAACTTTTAGATTTTGTTTCAAAATCATTAATTATAAAAAAAAATATTTGAAAAAATTGCATAAATAGTTTTTTAAATTTTCTACATGTGCATTTTTTTTTTTTTACTTAAATTGTTGATATAAAAATTTGAAAATTCTTTTGTCTGCTAACCTCAGGATCATAAAATTATTATATAAATACAAAATATATGTCATCCTCGCTATTATTATTGTTCTTATAAAAATATATTATTTTAGTAAAATTACCTGTAATTAAATTACAATGCATTGCATTGATTATTACCTCTAATTAATAGAATCTTGATTAGATAAAAAACATTCCATGAGAATTTCATGATAATAATAATAATTTTTTTTTTTTCCAAGATACTTTGATAAGAGTGTCTACGTTAGAAAGTTGATAAAAAAATTTATTATCAGCTTGTTATAGGACACCTGTTAAAGTAAGATGTATATAAACATTTTTAACTTTGAATTAAATAAATTATGACATAGATAAGTATATATTTATATACTTTATTTTATCTTTGTTAAATTGGCAGTAGCATGTTTGGTATCAGTTACAATCATTATGTATTTATTTTATTAAAAACCAATACAGTATATATTTTTTTATATTGTAGCTGCGTATAATTATCTGCTGATAAATTTTAATTGTGCAAAATAAAAAAAAAATAATTGAAATGGGTGGAGAAGATAAATCTGTCTCTTGAGGATATTGATTTATATATTTACATTTTATTTTTCGAAAATTTAAATCGTTTGAGTGTTTCATTATACTTTGAATAACATGGCGGTATTAAATAATTCATTTGTTGTGCAACTATTTATTTATTTATCGGTTTTTTAAATTTACTTTTTTGAACTAATTAGTTAATTATAACAAGACGTAATGTTCCAAGTAAAAAATTTATTTAATGCTTCAGTAATTAATGAATTCTTGTTAATTTATTATTTGAAATAAGGAAAATTATTTTTAACGGAATATGAGTGAATAAATATTGCGGAGTAAAATTTTTGTGGGAGGAAAATATGATAACTTTAGTGAAAATGGGGGATATTTATAATATTAATACAAGACGGAGGTTTTCTTTGCCTCATCTTTTGACACGTAAAATATTCAAAAGAACTCGAGGTACTTGGTGAGTTTTTTTTATAATTAAATTAACTAAATAAACTACAGTCGACTACCCATCATAAGCCTGGTCTAGGGGACAGAGGAAATTTTTATCTGTTTTATTTAATATCATTTTAAATGACATATTCAGAAAATTTTTATTTGCCCTCTGAAATTTTTTGCAGTTTGAATTAAAAACAAAAATTTTCTTACGAGTTTGAATGTAGCAGACATCAGAAAAATTTTAAATTATCAATATAGTCCAGTCAACAAGTTCAAAAAGACGAAAAATAGAGATAAAGCTCTTAAAAATATGAGCGATAGCTCATTCGATTCGGAATGACGTCTAGAAAAATGTATCTCGAGGGTTTATTAGCACATAAAAAATTGCGATTGTTATTAACAAATTAAGAGAAAAAAAAAATGTCATTTGGTTTTTTGTTAATAACTTAAAAACTATAAACATTTTTGAAATTTAAAAAAAAGATCCTTAAAGAGGAGGAAATTTCCAATAAAAAAGTCCCAACTCCCCGAACTGTACCTCTATTATTTATAATTTTAATTTAACGCCGAAAACAGGGCTTCGCGCGGCCGTTACGGCTTGGGCGCACTGCCGCTAAAGAGAGCGTACCACATAAAATAATTTTTTTATAGTAACAAATATAAATTTAAAAATTTAAATAAATTATGGTATCATCTAGACACTTGAAAGAATAAATCCCCGTTGGAAAAAAGTTATTTAGTTAATTTTTCAAAAAGTTGTACTTTTGTTAACTAACTAATTTTTTTCTAATCTCCGTTCTTATAAATAACGACATAAAAGTTTAAATAATACACCTATAAATTTTTGGCTTCGTGAAGCCCTTCTTATATATATACTAAACAAGATCATGCCATAAAAATTTATTAAAGCTTATTATTTTGTTTATAATAATTTTTTAAAGTTAACAAAAAATGAAAAATCCAAAAAATGTTGTTAAAAAATTTTTTTTCGACATATTTTATGTTATTGCTGTTTTTGCATCTAACAACAGCATTAAATTACGGTCGAAAAAAATTTTTAACATTATTTGTTAAGATATTTTTTATAAACAAATAGACAAGTTTAATATTTTTAAAAATTTTTTTTTTACCATTTCATTGTCTTGGCAAAATAATGATTTTTAAAACTAAAATTTTTTCTTAAATAACTTTTTTAATTGTTTATAATCGTTTTTTTTACATTTCGATAGCTTAAATAATTAGTTAAGAAATTATTTTTTCTTTAAAAATCATAATTGGTGTTTCTTTATAAGTTAGGAAAAAAAAAAATTTTTTTTATAAATAATTTCATCGTTTGTTAACTTAACAATTTGTTATAAACAAATTCCATAAACTGTTATATTTTTTTTGTTGAGCAAAAAAAAAAAACAAAAACAGACATATATATGACAGTAATAAAAAAAATTTTTTTCTATTTTTTAAAACACTTTTAAATATTATACGAGACCGAAGTTGAATCGCCCTCTTGATTTGTCAACTAACAAATTGATATAACTTATAAACTATGAGAGATACGATAATGAACATTCAGGTGGTTTTTATAAAGGATTAATTTATCTTTTAAATAAGCGAATGACCAAGTTTCTAACTATTGTTTATCAGCCATTATATGCATTTGTTTATAAAAATTTGAGATTTTTTTTACTTTTTCGTATCTTTTATGACTTTTAACTTGTTAAATAATGAAATTACAGCTTTGAACCTCGAAACAATTTCATTTAGTGATAAAATATCTACCAATGAACCTTTACATCATATCTGTATCTCATATAGTTAAAATTATATACGTGTGTTATTGATATTTATTGAACTTGTTTTCTTTTATGTATAATTTTTTGTTTCTTTATTGCATCACTTACCAATATTTTTAATTTCTATATATTATATTAAGTTATTATAGCTTCTAATTCGAGCTACTTCTATTGTTTATTTCGAAGATAACTCAATAATTTCATCAAAGAAACTATTTTTTTTAAGAAATTTATTGTTTATCTTAAAAAAAATAGTTTCTTTGATGAAATTATTGAGTTATCTTCGAAATAAACAATAGAAGTAGCTCGAATTAGAAGCTATAATAACTTAATATAATATATAGAAATTAAAAATATTGGTAAGTGATGCAATAAAGAAACAAAAAATTATACATAAAAGAAAACAAGTTCAATGAATATCAATAACACGCATATATAATTTTAACTATATGAGATACAGATATGATGTAAAGGTTCATTGGTAGATATTTTATCACTAAATGAAATTGTTTCGAGGTTCAAAGCTGTAATTTCATTATTTAACAAGTTAAAAGTCATAAAAGATACGAAAAAGTAAAAAAAATCTCAAATTTTTATAAACAAATGCATATAATGGCTGATAAACAATAGTTAGAAACTTGGTCATTCGCTTATTTAAAAGATAAATTAATCCTTTATAAAAACCACCTGAATGTTCATTATCGTATCTCTCATAGTTTATAAGTTATATCAATTTGTTAGTTGACAAATCAAGAGGGCGATTCAACTTCGGTCTCGTATAATATTTAAAAGTGTTTTAAAAAATAGAAAAAAATTTTTTTTATTACTGTCATATATATGTCTGTTTTTGTTTTTTTTTTTTGCTCAACAAAAAAAATATAACAGTTTATGGAATTTGTTTATAACAAATTGTTAAGTTAACAAACGATGAAATTATTTATAAAAAAAATTTTTTTTTTTCCTAACTTATAAAGAAACACCAATTATGATTTTTAAAGAAAAAATAATTTCTTAACTAATTATTTAAGCTATCGAAATGTAAAAAAAACGATTATAAACAATTAAAAAAGTTATTTAAGAAAAAATTTTAGTTTTTAAAATCATTATTTTGCCAAGACAATGAAATGGTAAAAAAAAATTTTTTAAAAATATTAAACTTGTCTATTTGTTTATAAAAAATATCTTAACAAATAATGTTAAAAATTTTTTTCGACCGTAATTTAATGCTGTTGTTAGATGCAAAAACAGCAATAACATAAAATATGTCGAAAAAAAATTTTTTAACAACATTTTTTGGATTTTTCATTTTTTGTTAACTTTAAAAAATTATTATAAACAAAATAATAAGCTTTAATAAATTTTTATGGCATGATCTTGTTAAGTATATATATAAGAAGGGCTTCACGAAGCCAAAAATTTATAGGTGTATTATTTAAACTTTTATGTCGTTATTTATAAGAACGGAGATTAGAAAAAAATTAGTTAGTTAACAAAAGTACAACTTTTTGAAAAATTAACTAAATAACTTTTTTCCAACGGGGATTTATTCTTTCAAGTGTCTAGATGATACCATAATTTATTTAAATTTTTAAATTTATATTTGTTACTATAAAAAAATTATTTTATGTGGTACGCTCTCTTTAGCGGCAGTGCGCCCAAGCCGTAACGGCCGCGCGAAGCCCTGTTTTCGGCGTTAAATTAAAATTATAAATAATAGAGGTACAGTTCGGGGAGTTGGGACTTTTTTATTGGAAATTTCCTCCTCTTTAAGGATCTTTTTTTTAAATTTCAAAAATGTTTATAGTTTTTAAGTTATTAACAAAAAACCAAATGACATTTTTTTTTTCTCTTAATTTGTTAATAACAATCGCAATTTTTTATGTGCTAATAAACCCTCGAGATACATTTTTCTAGACGTCATTCCGAATCGAATGAGCTATCGCTCATATTTTTAAGAGCTTTATCTCTATTTTTCGTCTTTTTGAACTTGTTGACTAGACTAATAAGTAAAGTAAATAATTTCAAAAATCATATATATAAAAAATGCACTTACTAATTTTAAAATTTTTTAAATACGCATTTTTTAAAAATTTATTTTATTGATTATTTACTCTATTTATTAATACAGTCGACTACCCGTCATAAGCCTGGTCTAGGGGACAGGTAAAATTTTTATTGAAATTTCAATCTTTTTACTACCGTGCGTTTAGTTTTGTTCTCGACTACTCGTTATAAGCCTGTTTTATTTAATATCATTTTAAATGTCATATTTACGTTTTGTTACATACGTCAGTATCCCGATTTTTCTAGTGCTTATGGCGCTAAAATAAATACTTATCTTTTTACACAAATAATAATTGTACTGGAAAAAATTATAATGACAACGGTATTAATTACAGTAATAATAATAATAATTGTTATTGGTCAACATAATGCTCAATAAAAATTTTAAATTGTAACAGAAGCTTTAATTGTAATTAATCATTACAATTATCAACAATAAATTATATTTTACTTAATATTTATTAAATTATTATCCGCGAAATATCGATAGTAAATTTTCATAATTAATTTTGATATTTTGTTCCTATTGTTAGTTTATAATTTATAGAATTTTAACGGAGGCTTATAACGGGATGTCTGGTACGAAACTCAAAAAAGTGGTTAAGTGGGGAAGCTGTTTGGACTCAGTACCTGCCGATTGAGGGGAAGAGGCTTATAACAGGCAGGCTTATGACGGGTAGTCGACTATTTATGGATTTATTTTGAAATTAAAATCATAAAACTATAAAATAAAATCAGTACTTTTTATAGAATAAGATTACGGAGAAAGTTGAACTAGATCTAGTGGATCTAATTGAATTATATAATGGCAAGGTCTAATGTCCGAGGATATATGTAGTTATTATTACAGAATCATCGCGTAATTCTAGGTTTGCTTGTCCCTGTCTCGGTTTCCCTAAGGTTTCCCACGTTTAAATAAGCCAGACAATATAGTCGAGCTTATCCTTACGCATCGATTTTCTGTAATAAAAATATCTGTGAACAATTTATATTTTAAAGCCTTTTTTATAAATAATGAGTACAGTCTGATTAGAGAATTATTACTCAACAACTGGCAGGATTTTTGTACACAAGAATCCACTTTATTTCAATGAAAAAATTTTAGTTTCATTTTTTTAATTTAATTATTTTGTTTAATTTACATATACTACTGAAAAATTAATTTATTCAACCTCGAGACATTTTAATTAATTTCAATTATATTAGCAAACTTCCGTGCTAATCCAGTTCTCTGTTTTACTTAAAATAGTCAATGGGTCCAATTTAATCAATCCACGTGCATTCTTTATACACTTGTAGTTTAGTTTTTTGTAGTTTTTAATTTCATTAAATATAATTAAATTTTAGGTAAATAATTTAATTAATAGATAAATTTCACTGTCAAAAATCGGGAGTGATTAAGGATTTTATTTAAATCCGAACTCACTCGGAGATTCGGAGTTTGAGAAAAAATCACTCAGTATGTGGAGTAAATGAGGAGTTTTTTTTCAGCGGAGTGATTTTGGAGTGATCGGAATTTTATTTAAATCTGCATTCAATCTGATTCAGTTTCAATATTGAAACAAACTCCCCTTTGGAGTGAATTTCACTCCAAGGAAATTAAAAAAATACACAATCATCCACTCCGGATTTAATCCGCGTTCTCTGCAAATTTTTTACAGTGTAATTTATTAACACTTAAAAAAATTGAGAGTGAATTCGGAGTGATTACGGATTTTATTTAAATTCGAATTCACTCCGACACTTGGAGTCCCGGAGTTTAAGAAAAAATCACTCTGCATTCGGAGTAAATAAGGAGTTTGATTTTTCAGCGGAGTAATTCCGGAGTGCACTAGATTTTATTTGAATCCGCATTCACTCCGATTCGGAGTTTCGATATTAAAATAAACTCCTTATAGGAGTGAATTTCACTCCAAAGGAATTAAATAAATAAACAGTCATCCGCTTCGCATTCACTCCGTTAATTTTTCCGTGTATTTATAAATGAGCTCTGAATTTCGTAGAAACAAATAGAATTTATGATTTTTTAATTTTTATAATTAATATTAATTGTAGTTCTTCGTATTTTCAAAAATTTCTTACATTGAAATTACAATTATTTTTATGTTGCACTGAAAAAAATTAGCGGAGTGAACGCGGAGTAAATCCGGAGTGAATGCAGAGCAGATGACTGTTTATTTATTTAATCCCTCGGAGTGAAATTCACTCGGAAGGGAAATTTAATTTAATAATAAAATTCCAATTCGGAGGGAAATTAATTTCTAAAAGAAATTTAATTTAATATTAAAACTCCGAATCAGAGCGAATTCGAATCGAAATAAAATCCGTAATCACTCAGAATTTACTCCCAATTTTTCACTGTATCAATATCCTCACTAAATTAAATGATTAAAAATAATGTACCAAAAATTTCTTATCTAGTTTATAATTATATGCAACTCAAATATAATATTACTGATATTCAAATTTACAAATAAGTTTTTTTTCATAATCAATTAGAAGCCGAACATTTCTGGAAATTAAAAAACGGCTTTGAATAAAAAATCAATGTACATACTAAAATAATTTTTCAGTAATTAAATCATTAAAATTAATAACATTATGACGCAAATAGTTAATTCTCTCGAGGTTTCCTTTCCATCTGGTTTATATTTATACACATATATTTTTCTTCTATTTGCTTCTTACATACGGGTCACGTTATCTATCGGATTAATTGTGTGCTTCCCCCTCTTATAGACATTTAATAATATCGTGTCTCACTGAAAAATACATGATTCAACCACATTTATTATTATTCATCTGATGAACGTTATTTACCGCAACTGCTTAACTTTTTTTCCGTTTCGCAAAAAAATGACTGTGCACATGTACATTCAACATGTATGAAAATATTATCGCAGAGCTAGTTTTTGCAATCAAGCAAATTTTTTTTATCTATTATGGACATTCCGCTTATTTCTTTTCTTTCCTGGCGACAAACAACGTAAGCATTTTTTTTCATAATTATAATTATCAAAAAATTACATATACATATATATGTATCCTATATATTAAATTGTCATTTTGAAATAAAAATTTTTTTTTCACGCTCACTGATAAAACCATTTAGTCTACACTATAAAAAATTCAGCTCGATGCAGAATCGTTGATTAGAATTTAAAAAACGCTTATAATTTTTTTAAGTATGACATAAAAATAAAAAAATTAATTATTTTATTCTATTGCCATTTTTTTGATCTTATTGTAGGACAGAAAATTTTTAATTATTTTATTTTTTTGTTTAAAAATGACCAAATTTTGAGTTTATAATTTTTTTAATGATCCATAAGTTAACAGACAATCGGAAATTTTCGGATTTTTTTTTTACCGGACAATTAGAAAAAAAAAAAAAAAAAAAAAATACACATTTAGCAAATTTAAAAAACTATAGGTTCAATTTTTTCAAATACTTTTTTTTTTATTTATTGCTTAAAAAAAATCCAAAAATTATCAGATGTCGGCCAACTTACGTTTCATTTTTTTTACTTCAGGTTTTTTTTGTTAAATCCAATAATTTACAAAATTCTTAAAAAATTTGTAGTCAAAAATTCAGTAACAAAAATTTTTATCTTTGAATTTTAAATATCAAATTTTATAAAAATTCTAAATGACCTTTTGAAAAATAATTAAAGGCCGCATTTCGAGGGCAATTATTTGTTTCGTGTCAACTAAATAATTTTTAAAAGCATGAGAAAAAAAAATGTTGCTAAATGACAGCAAAATAATATATAATTTTTTTTTTTTATTGAAAATCAGTAACAATGACGTTTATAAAATGATTAAAAAAAACAATAATAAGTAAAGGAAAAAAAAATAGTAACAATAAAATATGTAAAGTATTATATAAAGTTTTATGTATAGCAATAAATGTTAGCCGTGTTTATAGTTTTTTTATGACGTCTTATCGTGAAAAAAAAAATATGTATCTTATAGAAAAGATATAGAAGACGAAATATATTGTGTATGAAGTTATTGAGTGATGAGGAAGAAAAAAGGTCATAAAAGGTATGAACTTTGTCAATACGATAGCTCTATTTATTTTTGCAACAAACTTTGCATTCTATCGATCTTTTATGTAATGCTCTATTATATCTATGTGGATATATGTGCAATATTTAAGCTCGTATATTTTTTAATATTTTTCATTATCTATTTCATGATCCTGAAGTTAGTAGATAATTGACAATTTTTTGATTTTTTTTTTCAACAAATCAATTACAAAAAAAAATACTATCTAAAAAATGCACATGTAGGAAATTAAAAAAACTATAAGTGCAATTTTTGATATTTATTTTTTTTTTATAATTTATCGTTTTCAAAAAAATTATTAGACCTCGGCTAATTATGACACTGAAGTTGAAAGATAATTAAAAATTTTCGGATTTTTTTTTCAACAAATCAATGAAAGAAAAAACAAACAAAAAAATGCACATGTAGATTTAAATGTAAATTTAAAAAACTATGTGCATTTTTTTTTATTTATTTATTTACGCTTTCAGCAATTTGCAAATTTTCATATTTCATTTGCATTATCCAGTGCGATAATCACAATAACTACAATACATAACAGATAAACTTTAGGAATAAGTTACTAAAGAAAAAATATAAAGTATTTGAAATTTCTAAATTATTCTTAATTTCTTAATTTTTGGCTTCAGCTTTCCCTCTGGTTTTTATTTCCACTTGGATTGACTTTTTGAATGAGTTAAGAGATCCCCCAAAGAAATTTACATTTTTTGAGTACTCGTTGACTAGTCCAAATATTCTGTTCCTGGGTCCGTTTTATATAAACGACTTATTATATTATATGATATTATATATAATATATATTATACTATTTTTGACATTTTTTTGTTTTTATAATTTATAGTTTTTAAGAAAATTCAAAAATTTTTAGACGTCGGCTTACTATGGCACTGAAGTTAAAGAACAATTAATAATTTTCCGATTTTTTTTTTCAAAAGTTAATTACAAAAAAAAAAAAAACTGAAAAAATTCATATGTAGAAAATGTAAAAAACTATAGGTGCAATTTTTGACATTTATTTTTTTTTATAATTTATCGTTTGTAAAAAAATCCAAAAATTAATAGACGTCAGCTAACTTCAGTATCATGTTATTTCATATTTTTTTTGTAAATTAAAAATTTTATTAAAAAGCAGTTGTAATTGAAAAAATCTGCAAGAATTTAATTACCATAAAAAAATTCAAGAAACTTTGATCTTACTTTATTAGTTTTTTGTTAGATTACGTAACCCTTCTCTGCTGTATATTAAATTATTTCTTCATTAGTCAGAACTTTCCTTCATCCAAGAGTATGAATGTGCCAAAAAAAAAAAAAATCATTATTGTTTTTTAAAAATAAATGTATTCTATTTTTATTATTCTGTCACTCAATTCTTAAAACTTACAGAGTTAAAAATAATCAAAAATGAAAAGAAAAAAAAACATATGCATAAATGTAATCTTAATCTTCTTATAATTTTAAATTATGTTATATAACTTGTGATATTTTATAACAATATATAAAAAGAATTTCTTATACAATGATATTAGTCACTAATTTATGATACTGAAAACATAAAACCTGACAATTTTTTATATTTTATGATAAAATTATAATGTTATTAGAATCAATTACCTAAAAATAGATACTAAAAATTCAAGAAAGTCCTTCGTGTGCATTAAAAAAAAAAAAAAAATTCTAGAAATATTAAATTTGTTTATTTAAAATAAATAATTTGTCAGTTTTCTTGTGATTTCACTGTCACCAAAAACATCAATTTTAAAATAAAGATAAAAATTATTCAAAGAAATATTACAATGTTAACTATAAATAAACCAAATTCATAATTTAAGTATTTAAAAATTTGAATTTTTAAGATCTACATTCAAATTTTTCTATTTAATTCATTTTAATTATTTTGAATAAAATCAATGAAATTTACTAACTAACATGTAAATTAGTTTTTATGATACTCAAATTACCCGACGTCTAATAACTGAATTTTTTTAGAAATTATAAATTATAAAAAAAAAATATTTTAAAAAATTGCACCTATCGTTTTCTTAATTTTCTACGTATGAATATTTTTAGTTTTTTTTTTTTTGTCATGAATTTTTTGAATGAAAAAACATTCAAAAATCGTTAATTGTCCTCTAACTTCAGTATCATTAATTTTTTTTATTCATAATAAATACGAATTAAATGGCGCGGTTTAAATTCATTTGAATTATTTTGAATAAAATCAATGAAATTTACTAGCTAACACGCAAATTAATTTTCATGATACTCTAGTTAGCTGACCCTATCTGAAAATTCCCATAGAATTCACTCAAATGCAACAAAAACCGTACAGAATCCTATATACTGTATTGGTTTCTATGCGTTTTGTCGCATTTTAGTGGATTCTATGGGAATTTTTGGATAGAGGTCTAAAAATTTTGAATTTTTTTAGAAACGATAAATTACAAATCAAAGATTGATGATACTAAATTTGGTTGACGTCTAATAATTTTTGTCTTTTAAAAAATGATGTTAAAAAAAAAAATATTTAAAAAAAAAATTGCACCTACAGCTTTTTTATTTTCTACACATGCATATTTTCTGTTTTTTTTTTTTTTTGAAAAAAAAAATACAAAAATCGTTAATTGTCTTCATTAGTTTAAAAAAAAAAAAATTTTTTTTTTATTCATAACACGTGAATTAAATGGCGCTGTTCAAATGCGGGGGAAATTTGAATTACCAAGCAAGTAGTAGAGGACAGTAGAGGTAGAAATGGTTATCGAGCGGCGTCGTCGAAAGGAGAAACACCACGTAGTGATAGGACCCACACATGTCAGTTTCTTAATGCACATGTGACCATATTATATACAATATATAAACTATACTACACTATATATATATCATATATATATATAACTATTCGGAGAGAGTTAAGAGGCTGTGTAGTGAGCCAGAAAGAAATACAGAGTAGTTGAAATCAAATAGTGCTGATCGACACATGCCACGAGTGCGGTTTTAATTGTTGTGTTACTACTCGAGAATCGCGTTATATATGGACACCATATGAGAGAAAGTTAGACACTTAAATACACATTAATTTTTAAAAAATCATTACCACAGACACTAAAGTTAATTGTGCTGTCAAAAAATAAAACCGCGGTAATATAAAGTGAATTTAAATTTAAAAATATAAAACTCAAGTAAAATTCCAATACTTTTATACAATAGATATTTTTATTCTTGCAATAAATATTGATTGGTTATTTAAAGTTATTTATAAAGAAAATATTTTATGTTAATTAAAATTTAATTGTTTTTAAAATTTTAAATAAACTTTTTTTTATTTATTTATTGATTACTCCGTTATCTTGAAGGTGTTAAAGTTTTTTTCCACCTTCAGTTTGATGGCCGATTGATATATTTTTAAACTTTATTGCTATAATTATAAATAATAATAGTAATATATTTTTTATCATTCATGCAATATAAGTGCTATCTTGGCGCACGCTCTTTTGTTCGCCAAATAGCTGTTTGCCCATTCAACTGTTTCCACGACATTTGTGTGCGTTAAACGATTATCTGCGTGCGACAAGTAAATTTGAGTGCGACAAGTAAACTTGTCGCACTCAAATTTACTTCTTGTCGCATGCAGATTATCGTTTAACCCACAAAAATGTCGCGGCAACAGTTGAATCAGCAAAAAGCTACTTGGAGAATAAAACAGCGAGCACTAAGATAGTACTTATATTGCATTAATGATAAAAAAAACTGTGTTCAATTCGTGCGGTGTTGTCGATTACCCACTCGAGCGAATGAGCGCACTCACTTCGTTCGTGCGCTCAACTTCGCTCTCGTGGGCAATCGACAACTTACCGCACTAGTTGTACAATATACTATTAAATGAGTATAATTATAAAAGTAGTGGGAAGATATATCCGGTGCCTTGATCATGTGCCATTGAAATATCGTAAAAAATAAAAATAAAAAAAAAATAACTAATAAAATATCGAGATTTGTAAATAATATTATTAGTAAAACGTCGCATTTATGTGGTTTTTTAAAAATATATAAAGCAAGTGTATGGGTGAAGTTACAACTTCCCAACAAGAATCTATAATGATTTGCTTCGTACAAGGATTTCAAACACGCGAAGAATCTAAATTACGCCGGTCCAAAAGGTAATTTTTTTAAAAATAAATTTAGTTTTTTTTTTTAAATTTAAATGAATAAAAAATTTGTATTTTATCTTGACTACACAAAAAAAATGATTTTTTGAAGCAAAAACTTTTTACTTCCCCATAGAAAATTTTTGCACTGAAAATTGAACACAAAAATTTTTGGAGCGAGAAAAAATTTTATGATACTAAAGTCAACTGACGTCTAATAATTTTTGGATTTATTTATTAACGATAAATTATAGAAAAAAAATTTTTTAAAAAATTACACACACAGTTTTTTTTAATTTTCTACATGTGCATTTTTTTATTTTTTATTTTTTTTTAATTGATTTGTTTAAAAAAATAATCCGAAAATTATTAATTGTCTACTAACTTCAGAATCATAAGTCAGCAAACGTCAAATAATTTTTGGATTTTTTTAAAAACGACAAATTATAAAAAAATAAAAATTTAAAAAAATTGTACCTGTAGTTTTTTTCATTTTCTACATGTGCATTTTTTTATTTTTTTGTAATTGGTTCAATAGAAAAAAAATCCAAAAATTATTAATTTTTTACTAACTTCAGAATCATAAGTCAGCAAACGTCAAATAATTTTAGGATTTTTTTAAAAACGACAAATTGTAAAAAAATAAAAATTTCAAAAAATTGCACCTATAGTTTTTTAAATTTTCTACATGTGGATTTTTTTATTTTTTATTTTTTTTCAATAGATTTGTTAAAAAAAATAATCCGAAAATTTTTAATTGTCTACTAGCTTCAGAATCATAAGTCAGCATACGTCAAATAATTTTAGGATTTTTTTAAAAACGACAAATTGTAAAAAAATAAAAATTTCAAAAAATTGCACCTATAGTTTAATAAATTTTCTACATGTGCATATTTTTATTTTTTTGTAATTGGTTCATTAGAAAAAAAATCTAAAAATTATTAATTTTTTATAAACTTCAGAATCATAAGTCAGCAAACATCAAATAATTTTTGGATTTCTTGAAAACGACAAATTATAAAAAAATAAAAATTTCAAAAAATTGCACCTATAGTTTTTAAAATTTTCTACATGTGGATTTTTTTATTTTTTATTTTTTTCAATTGATTTGTTAAAAAAAATAATCCGAAAATTATTAATTTTCTACTAAATTTCATGATCATTAAATTTTTTGGAGTAAAAAAAAATTGATTGCGTCGAGAATTTGTCTGTCCTAAAAAAATGTTTATCTTCAATTTTAAATGTAAAATACTTCTTGTGCCAAGAAATCCTGTTTTTCTGTGTAAGTTAAAAAAAATAAAACTAAAAAAATGTAAACTGATAAAGAGAATTTTAAATGTAAAACGACCAAAAGGTAGAGCATTCATAAATAGTAATAGCTTGGGTTCATGATTGAGATCTTGCTCATCCAAACAATTTGAATGACCGTATGGAAGACTATAGTAGACTAGTTAATAATATTTAGGTCACACGATATATATTGTCACAGATGGATACACTGAGATATAATTTATCTGTTTTTCTTAGCTCGTTTATTCCTCTATCATTGTCATCTGGCATTAAAAAAAATAAATAAATAAACCGGTTACATCTGAATTTAAATATCATTTCTTGACTCCATATTTACTTATTTATCCATCATTATCTTTTATTTTACTCAGACTAAAACCAACGACTAATCAGTTTAAATAAAGTTTAATAAATTTAACTTTGCTCCCTTTGAATAACAGCCTAAATTTATCTAATGCCCAAAAGTAACAAATATATAAAATAATTATTTTCTACCATCAAATATTGATGAAGATTTTTTAATCTTGACATAATTCTTATCACAGATGAATTCTTAATAATTAAAATTTTTTAAATTTCCATTACTCTGACACATTTATAAAAATTTAAAAGAATATTCAGATAAACATCTTGTTTTTTTTTTTTTTTAATTAAGGCCAAGAGAATTTAAAAAAATATTTAATAAGATTTCGAATGTCTATTTAATCATACATAAGTATGATTTAAATAAAGTACCGCTAAGGTGAGGATGAGAACGTCGACCTTGTATTACGCTAGTTCATTTCTCTGTTGTTGGTTTAAACGTGTTTCGTATTCGTTGTAACCCTGTGTTTTATATAATTCGATCAATACCATATAACATATAACAGTAGCGCAATTACCTTCTATAGATACAATAAAATATTAAAATTTTTACTTAACTGACAATTTGATTTTTCTTGCAAAAATGTACAAAAAATCGTTGAAAAACCGCTCAATATTCTAAGCTTCAAAATGTGAGACGAACTTTTTTTAAACGATTTTTAAATTTTTGAAAATACAAAGAAAATATTTTACTCGAAACTATAAATGAACATTTTTTGGAGTATTTGGTAAACTTTTATCAACTCTTCATTCAAAATTATCCCTAGTGGAATTAAATTGCGGTAATTTACCGCGTCTTTGCCGCAATTTTCCACAAAATCCGGGATTTTTACGGCAATTTTGCCGCAATTTACAGTAATATCCGGTATTCGACTGTGGGTTGCGGTAAAATACGACAATTTACTATCATTTGCAGCATTTTTACCGTAAGCACCGTACGTTTTTTTATTTTTTACAGTTCTTAAAGTGCAATACTTCACTTTACGGTAAAATACCGCATGCTTGTCGTAATTTTGCGGTAAATTCCCGGTATCTTACTACAAATTTACGGTAAAAAATATCGTATTTTCGCTGTAAAATACTGTACGTTTACCATAAAATATCATATTTCACCGTAGGTTATGATATTTTACCAAAAATTGCGGTATCTTACTGTATATCACCGTAATTTTTCTGAATACCGTAAATTGCGGTAAATTATGGTGAGTAGCGTAATTTACCGTAATGCAGATCCATTAAGGATAAATTTCATCATGTTTTTTCGGTGCAAAATAAGGCTGAAAAAACCTGATTTTTCACTAAGGTAGAAGTACCATTTGTGGTCACTGCTCCATTTTTGGACATTTAATACTTTATTTTAATTAATGAAAAAATATAAAAGAAAAATATTATTTTGATAGTGAGATGATCGTGAAGTTAGCAGACAATTAAAAATTTTCAGATTTTTTTTTTCAACAAATAAATTACAAAGAAAATAAAAATATGCACATGTAGAAAATTTAAAAAACTACAGGTGCATTTTTTTCAAATTTTTTTTTTTTTTATAATTTACTGTCTTAAATAAAATCCAAAAATTATTAGACGTCGGCTAACTTCAGTATCATATAGTGAGATAAAAGTATCTTCTTACACACTTGAAAAAATTAATTGTGTCACTGCGTATTTTACATATTATTTTTCTCGCCTCCGGGCGGAAAGCGTCAACGTTCGTCCCGCTGTGCAAAACGAAGTTTCCGCTTTCCGCCTCCGTCGAGGAGAAAAATAGTATTGACACCTTGAGCAGTAAATAAGAAAGCCTCAGATCACATGTTCGTCGGCTTCGCCTCGGCCAACAATTACATGTGATCTGAGACATTTCTTACTTTACTGCCCTAGGTGTGTAATATACTATTTTTTTAATTTTTCAAATGTTCAAAATTGAACTAAAGTGGCCAAAAACGGTACCTCTACCCTATTAGTGAAATTTTTTCCTTGACTATATTTTAATAGTATTAAGTCAGTCATTGACTTTTCATTTGAATTTCCAAAAGAATAGAAAATATTTGGCAACGTTCATCGTTGGGTCACGTTATGAAGCTTAGAATAATCAACACTTTTGCAACTTTTTTTTCACGTGTAATCTCTTTTTCAAAAATTAGCATCTGCTTGTCATTTTCACTTTATATCAAAATCAATTCAATACAACTTATAACATTCATAAGGTTTCATATTATATTGAGCTCGCGACTTTAAAATGGAAGAATGAGAAAACTTTCTAACAATAGAATTCTTTACTGAGTTACTCATAAATTTTTATTTTTATATATTTTATCAGTTTTATAACAGATATTTAATATTTTATTATAAAACAAATTAATATATTGTGCGATCCGCATACTTCCTACATGCATACAACATTCACACGAATATAAATATATACATATACTGCTAATAGATCCACGTGGCAAAGTAAATTGTTGCCGAAAGCTATTTTAGTAACTAACAGTAGTTTCTTTATCAACGAATATAAACTCTATGTAACTAAATTCGAAATTACTTTGCTGAAGACATTCCAAAAATTTACGTTTTTTATTAATTAAATAATTAACATTATTTATGAATATTAAATTTTTATTTTGAATAGAAAATTTAATATTTACAGTCGACTACCCGTCATAAGCCTGTCCGTTATAAGCATCTATCCCTCAATCAGCAGGTACTGAGTCCAAACAGCTTCCCTACTTAACCACTTTTTTGAGTTTCGTACCAGACATCCCGTTATAAGCCTCCGTTAAAATTCTATAAATTATAAACTAACAATAGGAACAAAATATCAAAATTAATGATGAAAATTTACTATCGATCTTTCGCGGATAATAATTTAATAAATATTAAGTAAAATATAATTTATTGTTGATAATTGTAAAGATTAATTACAATTAAAGCTTCTGTTACAATTTAAAAGTTTTATTGAGCATTATGTTGATCAATAACAATTATTATTATTATTACTGTAATTAATACCGTTGTCATTATAATTTTTTCCAGTACAATTATTATTTGTGTAAAATGATAAGTATTTATTTTAGCGCCATAAGCACTAGAAAAATCGGGATACTGACGTATGTAACAAAACGTAAATTTGATGTTTAAAATCATATTAAATAAAACAGGCTTATAACGAGTAGTCGAGAACAAAACTAAACGCACGGTAGTGGAGAGACTGAAATTTCAATAAAAATTTCCCTACGTCCCCTAGACCAGGCTTATGACGGGTAGTCGACTGTAATTATTTTTTTGTTATTAATAATTTATAAATTCAAATTCAAATAACAATTTTTAATTAAATATTTTCATGATCCTGAAGTTAGCAGACGTCAAATAATCTTTGAATTTTTCTAGAAAAAAAATAAATTATAAAAAAAAAATATTTTCAAAAATTGCACTTGTAGTTTTTTTAGTTTACTACAAGTGCATTTTTTTTTTGCAATTGATTTGTTGAAAAAAAAAAATCCGAAAATTTTTAATTGGCTGCTAACTTCAGGATCATAATATTTTCATAAAAAATTTAATGAATTATTAAATATATAAATCATATATTTATTATAGTTTTTACATATTTATAGAGCGTAAAAACAATTTACAGTCATAACAATCATACTTATAAAAATGAACCGTTTTTTATTTCCAGATATCTTATATATTATACATATATGTTCAACTATTCGAGTCTTGATAATTATAACAATAAAAAAATAAAAATTCACATAAACATAAATATTTATATAAAACAATATTTTTTTAAATTAGTATATGTTAAAACAAAGTGTGTAAACATGTAATATATATAGTTTGATATGTATCAGCTAAATTACCTTTATGTAAATAGAGAAAAAAAGGATATTTCGCAAATATAAATAAAATAGCTTAGGAATAGAGAAAGTTATTACGTACATACGCATAAATTATTCGATAACACATATATATTATATATAATGTATTATTCGAAAAATTATGACACCATATCGTATGTTTTTTTTTTTTTAAATGATAACATTTATATGAACTTTTTATATATTTTATTATTAACTATCAGACATATATCGTTATCAGATACAATAAAAATATAAATAAAATAAATATAACCGTACAATAAATATATATATTTACGGTTGATAACATGACCTTATTGACATTTTTAAATCGATAATCATGTCAATTGATCAAGAAGCTAATGATTTTATTGAATGAATTATGCAAATGATGTTTTGTTATAAAAATTAATTATTCAAATTGTCAATTGTCTGTTCAGAATAGACATAGTAATTTATGTGCAAATAATATTAATAATTATTGTGAATGATACGATCGGGTACAAACAACTAAAATACGATTGTATGAGAGAGTCTGGTAGTACAATCGAACGTTATACGAACCACATTCTAACAATTCTAAATAGGTAAAGGACCTCGCTGGCATTAACACGCAATTATATCGTTTGTTACGGTCAATAACCCTCTACGTACATATATACTTTTTCATTGTAATCATCATTATTTCATCGCATAATATTAATAATGATAACTGATATTTTTATTTATATAAACTTTGTTTTTATTCTGTAAATATTTATTTGTTTATTTTTTTATTTGTTTAATACTGACTCTGGTTAATTGCGTTTTAAATATTTATGGGACTCGGATGATAAACATATCCGGGAAAGTTGGTCCTATGCTTTTTTCCGGAAGCTAAAAAAATCGGTGTGATGATAATCAATTGATAAATTAATAGAAATGTAGAATTCGTTGAGTTCGGCTCGGCCTTAAGAACCGGAAAAAATCGGGAGTGATTTTGGATTTTATTTAAATACGAATTCACTCCGTCACTTGGAATTTTGGAGTTTAAAAAAAAATCACTCTGCATTCGTAGTAAATAAGGAGTTTGATTTTTTCAGCGGAGTGATTTTTGAGTGATCGGGATTTTGTTTCAATCCGCATTTATTTATTTATAGCCCAAAAGCTTACGCAATAACAGGGCCAGATACATAATAGTATTAAAATAAAAATCTATTATAATTAAAATCTGGTAACAGACGTAAAAATTTCAATACAGAAAAACAAAAATAATTTTTAGAATTTCGTAAAACAAAATTCCAAACAAAACAAAAATTATTATAAGGCTTCGGCCAACATTATAACAAATTTACTCCAATACGGAATTTTAAAATTAAAATGAACTCCCCTTTGGAGTAAATTTAAATCCGAAGGGATTAAGAATAAACAGTAATTCACTCCGAATTTATTCCGCGTTCACTCTGAAAATTTTTTCAGTGAACATAGAAAATAATCTGTAAATTGTTGATTCAAACAATAATTTTATAGTGAAAATACTAATCGCGTTACTAATTCCAATAGTACTTATAATTTCATACGCCCTTTCGGCACTAACTCTCGAAAACCAAAAGGGCGTATATTTTTTTTTCATTGCCAATCTTTTGTAGACTTATTTCAAAGCTAAAAATTGAAAAAGAAAAATTTGAAAGCCCAAAGGACTCCTGTTTAGTCTTCAAAATTTTCTTTTTCATTTCTTATTCGGATAGTACTGAGTACTTTCTGTGAAAAAAAAATTTCAGATAATACTCGGCTGCCCAATTTCAAAACCCAGTAAGTGACAAATTTTTCGAAATCGATTTTTTAGTATTTTTAGTTCCAGTGGAGTCTTGTGAACATGATTCGATGCATTTTTCAAAAATTTTATTTTTGTCAGTTACTGTGTTTTGAAATTGGGTAACCGTACTGTCTGGGATAGTACTCAGTACTATGCAGATAATAGTGGATACAGTCTAGATTGCATACAGTACTTTTTATCATTTTTTTTTACAGAAAGTACTCAGAAAGTCGTCACTATTATATTGATTTCTTCGCGTAGCTTTGAAATAAGTCCGCAAAACGATTGGTAATAAAAAAAAATTACAAGCCCTTTTAGCTTTAGGAAATTTTCTTCACCTTTCGTCAACTTCACCCTCGTCTGAAATCCTCTTTTTCATCCTTGCCACGCAATATACTACAAAAAATATAACAGTAATTACAAAAAAATAACAAATAATAGTAATTAATAAAATGAAAGGTATTAGTTTCTATTCTTTTTCTATTTCTTTTGTCTTTACCCCAAGTTTACTCTAAACTACAGGGTCCATTTTTTCAAGAAAAAAGTTGCTTTTTTTTTTTTTTAATCAATACTTGAACAAAAAAAAATATTATTGAATTTATGTTAAAGATTTTACAGAAATGTCTGCTATTATCAATGCATAAAAAAAAAATTCAAGTTTCTCGTTGACCCGGAAATTTAATGCAAGAAAAAAAAAAATATAAAAATAAAAAAGCAGGGAAAAAAAAGAACGGTGAAGGTTTAAAATAGCTTCTTCGTATCTGATGTTATCGTGTGAATGTCAAACACGTGGGTTTGCATAATGAATCTAAACATGCGTTGATGTATTGTTTGAATCGATCGTCTACTACTGTACACGCAATATTCCTTAATTTATTATTGAAACGGTACATAAATGTATACTAGGTGAACAGTCTGTTATTTCTGTTGCCATGGGAAGGGTAAAAACGTTTTTTTTCCTACCGAACGATCGAAATTTATTTTTATCTATACAAATGCGGCGAGACGTTGAATAAATTTTGAAATATATAAATATATTTGATGACTATCGAATTACATCAGTGAATTTGAGAATTGATAACGCTGATGATTGGAACCTAAAAAAGAATATCGACAAGATAAATTTCTTTAATGCATCAGTTTTAGTACGGACTTATGCATTTATGGATCAGAGGCTTGAATTAAATATGAACTAACAATAAGACAAATACTCGATAAATTTAATACAAGAATATAAACGTCAATTTAAATCTGTAAAAGATAAATTTTTTACGAAGCTGTATAAGTAACACATATTTTATTGTTCAATTGCTTATTTTTATTTTTATTTGTAATCAAAATCAATAGTTATTTTTAAAAATTCGTTCCAAAAATGTTCGTGACAGTGAACTTCTAAAATTTAGACAATTTTGAACTTTAAGTTGAACATTTTTGACATTTTAAAAAATTAGAAAGTGAAGAATTTTCTACTGGTCGAGGCTTTTTCTACGCCTTTTTTTATTTTTGAGCAAAAATAATTTTTGACAATTTTTTGGGTTTGAAGAACAATAAAAAAAAGGAATTAATTAGGAATTATGAACATTTTCGACTCTTACCAGAATTATTCAGGTATGAGGCAAAAAAATAAAAATGATTTGAAAATATTTGCGAACATTTTTTGACTTTTATTAAAAGTTTTTGGGAAGATCAGTTTTTTTCACTTTTTGTACTCGTTCAAAAATAGTTCAAAAAATCTGAAAAACGGTTGACCCTGCGGCAAAACCCTAAAACTTCCCGCTGTTTTCTAACTCAGGGAGCTGAGTCTAGATTTTCTGTAGAATTTCTTAGATGGTGGAGGCCTCGGGGGTATCAGGAAGTCTTCTAGAAGAACGCCCGCACATAAAAGCGGAGGAAAAGAAGGAATTAATTAGAAATTATGAATATTTACGACTCTTACTAGAATTAATCAGGTATGAGGCAAAAAAAAAATAGAAATGATATGAAAATATTTATAAAAATTTTTGGATCCAATTGTTTTGCATGGGAATTTGAAAAATTTTTAATTTTCAAACGAAATAATAAAAAATTAATCGATACTCAGGCATTAGAAATGTTCCCTTACGAAAAAAGGATATATAATACGGGCAAAATTGAATATATGACTCATATATGCGGCGTATATTCAGAATTGCCCGAATACATACGGATATATACTTTTTCCGTACGGGTTGACTTGAAAATAATTAGATTTTTATTATTTATACCGGTTATAGATTTGCGTTTAAGCTAAACTTTGGTCTTTGTGTAATTGATTAAGGCATCAGTCGTAAGTTATTGTTATCCTTGAAAAAGTCTCTTGACCATGATTATTTAGTGCACTTGTGAGCATATTAATTATACACATTTATATTAGACCCTATACTATAAACTATAAGAGAAATCGATCATTACTTTTACTAATTAACATTCTCAGTCTTTTTTTTTTCTTTAATCGAATAATAAATTGGACGTGGTGCTCTCTAATTTGTAGGTACAGCGGGTATTCTTCAAACATTGTTTCTATAAAAGTATATGAACTATAATCTACTCTATAACTTGCACTTAAAATAATTATTGTCGACAAAAAAAAATTCAATTTAGTTATTAAACGATAAAAGGTTAGAAGTTATAACTGTTATCTAATAACCTTTTGAATAATCAGCAAAAAAAAAAAATATAGAGTTCTAATAAAAATAATGTTGTTTAATATTAATGCAGAATATCGATTTGTCGTAACTAGCAATTAAATTTATTAAAGATTTTTTAAATTTAATTGATCGTAAAACGAAATTTTCAAGATTTACCGAAGGGATGTTGCCTGTAGTTGATTAAATACAAAAAAAATTAGTATCTAATGTCAAATCATTCAATCTTTGACTGCGGGTTACTCGTTACACTAAAAAACTTGCGGAGTGAACGTGGATTGAATGCGGAGCGAATTTGTTTCAATATTAAATTAAATTTCCCTTCCGAGTGAATTTCACTCCGAGGGATTAAATAAATAAACAGTCATCTGCTCTGCATTCACTCCGGATTTACTCCGCGTTAACTCCGCTAATTTTTTTCAGTGCAACACAAAAATAATTGTAATTTCAATGTTAGAAATTTTTGAAAATACGAAGAACTACAATTAATATTAATTATAAAAATTAAAAAATCATAAATTCTATTTGTTTCTACGAAATTCAGAGCTTATTTATAAATACACGGAAAAATTAACGGAGTGAATGCGAAGCGGATGACTGTTTATTTATTTAATTCCTTTGGAGTGAAATTCACTCCTAAAAGGAGTTTATTTTAATATCGAAACTCCGAATCGGAATGAATGCGGATTCTAATAAAATCTAGTGCACTCCGGAATTACTCCGCTGAAAAATCAAACTCCTTATTTACTCCGAATGCAGAGCGATTTTTTCTTAACCTCCGGGACTCCAAGTGACGGAGTGAATTCGAATTTAAATAAAATCCGTAATCACTCCGAATTCACTCTCAATTTTTTTACGTGTTAATAAATTACACTGTAAAAAATTTGCAGAGAACGCGGATTAAATCCGAAGTGGATGATTGTGTATTTATTTAATTTCCTTGGAGTGAAATTCACTCCAAAGGGGAGTTTGTTTCAATATTGAAACTGAATCGAATTGAATGCAGATTTAAATAAAATCCCAATCACTCCAAAATCACTCCGCTGAAAAAAAACTCCCCATTTACTCCATACACTGAGTGATTTTTTCTCAAACTCTGAACCTCCGAGTGAATTCGGATTTAAATAAAATCCCGGTTTTTTACATATATATAGTAGAATTTAAAAATAAAAAAACCTCAATAATTATTCTGCATTATTCTATTAAATTCCAAGTAACAACTTGACTTTATAAAATATAATTTATACAATAAATTGATTGAATAAAAAATAAATTATAACTTTCTTTTAAAACAGTTTACCGACTATAAGATTAATTGAATTAAAAAAAAATCTTTTTATTAATTATATAAAATACGAATTACGTAAATTATCGATTTGGCAACGAATGTAATGTGAAGTATATATAGCTGGTTTTTTTTTCACGCAGTATAAAGACTATAAAGCTATAAAATTCATGAAGAATTCAAGAGCATGAAGGTCGTTGGTGTCATACTACGAGGGTTGTTACAAACTCCCCTGAGTTAGTTCAACCCCGGCGGGCCCGAGGAACTTGTCTCGATTATTCTATTCCGTATTTATATTATCATTTTTTTTTCTTCATTCATTATCTCAGTAATTTTTTTTATTGTCTCATTATGAAGGTCACGTGTAATTGAAGCTTCAATCATAAATTAAAATTAATTTTTACTGATTGTCAATTTAATTAAATTTTTTTTCCAATAGTACTCGAGTTATTACTTCGCAAAAAAAATTAACATTTAACTCAGCATTATTACAAATAAAATAACAAAGAAAGGAAATTTTTAATGTTTAATAGGAAGTTCACGTGCACATAAAAAAATTTAAAACAATGAGCATTTTTTTTCTTGCGAGGCTGGCACTCAAGAGCATAAGCTCTAAGTGGCGATATTCAAAAAGAGGTATTTTTAAAAAGCATAGATATCAACGTGGCTTTTACTGAGATATGTTATGACTTGACAGTACTGTTGACACGTGGACATTTTTATTTTCATAAATATATACTTGTAAAGTTAAATAATTTAATTGTGTTGTGATAAATTATTAAAAAAATATCAAATGAGAATAAATAAAATTTGGAAATATGGATTTTGAAACGAGAGCTTTGATACACTTGTGTCTTTCATCAAAATCAATACCCAGAACAAGGTAGACAGGAGGTTAATTATCAATACTGGGTATATTTAATTTGAAACGTTTATTTTTTTTTTACTAATTTAAATATTTTTTTTTGAAACTTTTGTAGGTCTGCTGGATCTATAGGCGCCCGTTCGGCACCGAGTACTCCTCTGCAACCGACTGTAGGACCTGGACCACAGTCTCCAACAGAAAAACAGCATTCGATATGCGGATCGCAATTAACTGTCGGATCAGTGACTACTCATTTACCTCCCAAAAGCCCAAGTCACGTTAGCTTGCAAAAATGTCACGACAGGTGAATTTTAATTTATCAATTATATTATTATTTATTTTTAAAAATTGACCATCACGCGGTTAAAAGTAAATAAAATCGAGCTGAATACGATTTTTCGAAACGAATTAACATTTAAATGCAAATAACTAAAGAACTTTCAAAAATTTCGGAAACTTGATAAGAGATAATTTGTAGGAAATGAAATGATCTACAAAAAAGGTCTTATAACATTTTGAGGTAAGTCTGATAGTTTCGCCGAAAAAGTCAAATAATAATAAAATTTACTGTGAATCCAATTTTGACTTCGAATAACTTTTGAAAAATCTAATTTTTTGAAAAATTATAAGAGACCTTTTTTGTAGAGCGTTCAATTTTCAACAAAAATTTTCATTGATTTTTGTGATCAAATTACAAATTAATTATAAAAGCTTCGGATAATTCGAAATTTTTTGAATTATTTGAAAACTTACGAATTATTCATAAGTTCAAACTATTCACGTACCCCTAATATATATATATATATATTAGGGTGCGTCATTTCGGAGCAACATTTTTTTTTTAAGTGCTTGTGGAAAAAATCAGTAGGGCTCGAAGTAAAGTTGATCTTTTTACTTTTCCGGCGAAACTATCAGACTTATCACAAAATGCTATAGAGTCTTTTTTGTTGAAAATTTTATTCTCTACAAATTATTGTCAGTAAAGTTTTTTCAAATTCCGCATTGTTTTCTAGTTATTTCCATTTTAATGTCAAGCTCTTCAAAAAGTAGTGTTCTGATCGATTTCAAGAGCTTGACATTAAAATGAAAATAACTAGAAAACAATACAAAATTCGAAAAAACTTTACTGGTAATAATTTATAGAGAATAAAATTGTCAAAAAAAAAGACCCTACAACATTTTGTAATAAGTCTGATAGTTTCGCCGGAAAAGTAAAAAGATCTCCAACTTTACTTCGAGCTCTAATAACTTTTGAACAGATGGATTTATCAAAAAATGAAAAGAGACTTTTTTTGTAGAGCGTTTAATTTCCTACAAAAATATGTATTACTCTATTCGATCTATTGATTTGTAAACGAGTTAAAAATGGGAAATCGAATTTTTCTATGAGCTAAGTCTGTAATCAACAGAATTTTTTTTCTTGCGCGAAATTTTTTTTTTTGTGTTGAACTATGATTTTTTCCACGTGTATTTAAAAAAAAATTTTTCTCCGAAATGACGCACCCTTATATATATCTAAATGTATATTGTTTAATAATAAAAAAAAAAAATATTTAAATTTACATTCCTTAATAAAATTCCTTTTTCCGTTCGTCATAAAGAAGGAAATATTCTTTGAAACTTATCGTAATCATATATATATATATATATGATAATATTGTTATTAGTTACTATTGTAATCAATATAAATTCTTAGTTAATTGTATGTGATTCATATTTCCTTATGAAATATGTTTAAAAATTAATCAGGAAATACTTAATCTCCTATTTATTTATTTTTTAAATCTACACCATTAGATTTTTTTGTTATCAGCAAAGATAAAGATAACCATACATATATATACAATGATACATTGATAAAATTACCGTTTAATATCAAGCAATCGAATAGTTTATTTCGGTGAGTGTTGGTAGAATGATTGGTCATAATTATGAAGTCTGGGGTAATGATTTGTGGAGTTTACACAAAGTTAATTATTCATTCAGGTTTTGATTTTTAATTATTACAAATTATAAATAATTTTTTTTAATAGTAGGGTTTAAAATTGATGATAGGATTTTATCAAGCTGATTTAATTGTTACAGCCAACTATCAAAACCTCTGAGCAGAAGTACACCGTCAATGACTGCTGGCGGTGGTTCACAGACGCCATCCACCATCAGCAGATCATCTACAAGATCATCCCCCACATCTACAAGTAGTGCGAGACAAAAAAAATTTCATCGTCACTTTACACAAGTAATTAAAATTATTTTTAATTACTCAAATCATTAAGTCATTCTGTGCTTCCAATGTCACAGCAATTTTCCTCATTTGTTTTGTCTTCTTATAAATTAACAATAAAAAAAAAGAAAGCAAAACTTGCGCACTTTCTAATGTGTTGTCTTACTAAAACTACCAGGGAATGATTTAAAATATAATTATTTACGGTCGCATTATTAATCATTAATTAACGACTGCTTCCAATCATTCATAAATCATTTGTTATAATTAAAACTATTTATAATAATTACTTTTCTAATCAACTTTATCGTTGCATAAATTTTATCTTATCAGTTGTTGACAAAATAAATCAATTTTTTTTTAATTATTCACATTGTATTGATAAATTTTATGATCAGTAGCGATCAGGTCACATTATATGCTATAGAAAATCGGGAGTGAATTCGGAGTGATTAAGGATTTTATTTAAATCCGAACTCACTCGGAGGTTCGGAGTTTGAGAAAAAATCACTCAGTATATGGAGTAAATGGGGAGTTTTTTTTCAGCGGAGTGATTTTGGAGTGATCGGGATTTTATTTAAATCTGCATTCAATTCAATTCAGTTTCAATATTGAAACAAACTCCCCTTTGGAGTGAATTTCACACCAAGGGAATTAAATAAATACACAATCATCCACTTCGGATTTAATCCGCGTTCTCTGCAAATTTTTTACAGTGTAATTTATTAACACGTAAAAAAATTGAGAGTGAATTCGGAGTGATTACGGATTTTATTTAAATTCGAATTCGCTCCGTCAATTGGAGTCCCGGAGGTTAAGAAAAAATCGCTCTGCATTCGGAGTAAATAAGGAGTTTGATTTTTCAGCGGAGTAATTCCGGAGTGCACTAGATTTTATTTGAATCCGCATTCACTCCGATTCGGAGTTTCGATATTAAAATAAACTCCTTTTAGGAGTGAATTTCACTCCAAAGGAATTAAATAAATAAACAGTCATCCGCTTCGCATTCACTCCGTTAATTTTTCCGTGTATTTATAAATAAGCTCTGAATTTCGTAGAAACAAATAGAATTTATGATTTTTTAATTTTTATAATTAATATTAATTGTAGTTCTTCGTATTTTCAAAAATTTCTAACATTGAAATTACAATTATTTTTGTGTTGCACTGAAAAAAATTTGCGGAGTAAATGCGGAGTAAATCCGGGGTGAATGCAGAGCAGATGACTGTTTATTTATTTAATCCATTGGAGTGAAATTCACTCGGAAGGGAAATTTAATTTAATATTAAAACTCATCCGCTCCGCATTCACTTCGGATTTAATCCACGTTCACTCCGCAAATTTTTTACAGTGTACACCCGTGTAAAAAAAATTCGTTCCAAAAAGATTCCTAAAAAGTTCGACACATGGAACTTCTAAACTTGAGACAGATCAGACTTTTTTTTGAACTTCTGTAATTTTTATAGTAAAAAAAAACAAGTTTATTTAGGATTTTATATGAGCGAATTTTCAGTAAAAAAAGAACGTTCTCAAAACATATTTTTATTACATTTTTCTCTGGTTCCGAAAAAGTTCAAGAACGTTCCACATGTCGAATTTTTTTTTAATAGCATTATTTATTCAAAAACTTTAATTTCCATAAATAATTTTTTTTTTCAATGACAAATTAAAATAAAAAATTAATTCAATTATCAATAAAGATCAGACTCGAATAGATAAAAAAAAAACTAATAAATAATAACATATGCAAATAAATCATTCCCTTGTGTATGAATTGAAATGTATGCACTGTGAAGTCTAATTAATTAACATCACGTGATTGGATAATGATAATTTTTTGCAATGTCTTGGAAGGACGAATGATTGTATGAATTAATTGAAACTCTGACCCAACAAATGATAAAGTTCAGTGCTAATCTAATGATAGTCTTCAAAATTTCACGACCAGGTTGGACCAGATGAACGAGTCATAAACTACTACAGTTGCGCACTAGTCGGTGATATTTTATTACAAGGACATCTATACATTACATCAAATTACTTTGCTTTTCACAGTAACGTATTTGGTTACGTTACGAAACTTCTGATCCCCACTAGCTCGGTGCTCAAAATAAGCAAGGAAAAGACTGCCCGTATTATTCCAAATGCAATAGCAATTGTAACTGAAGATGAGAGACATGTTTTTTGCTCACTGTTATCACGTGATTCAACTTTTAAACTGATGAAACAGGTTTGGGATGCGGCACTGGAAGGTAGAGAGACAGTTGACGATTTACCTTTGCCAGTTGATGTTAAATTATTAACTCCGGACTCGTTGCTGGTTGATGACTCCGAAGTTAATGTCGAAGAAGATGATTCTAGTATGTCCGAAAGTGGTACTGATTTAACATCAAGACCACCAACTGTCTGCACTGATACCGATGGTATGACTCCTATTATTCCGCGGCCAATTTTAACGTCGCCGAGGTTTGTATTTTTTTTTTTTTTACTTACTCAGCGCCCGGGTCGAAAAACTTGATCTGATTTTAGTGTAACTGGATTGCTTTTGGACTAATTGGTCTGTCTTTAAATTTTTAAGCTGCATCTCATCTAAAGACAGACTAATAAAAATAACAGGCAGTAAAAGTCGGATTTTGGTCTGGATAAAATCAAAAGAAGACAAAATATTAAAGAAAAAAGTCGGATTTTGATTTAGATCTGAGTAAAACTAGACTGAAAATATTTAAAGTCGAAATGAGGAATTTGTCGGACAAAATTCGATTAAATTTCGCATGTTAATTTAAAGGAAAATTGAATAGAAATAACTTTGAATTTTTATTTTATTTAAAACAGATCAAATTTTTCGACCCGGCGGTCACAGGGATTCATTGGACCCAGACTAATTAATATTTCAATTTAAAATGAATATTTTTTGACGTAGAATTGATGGAAAAGTTTAATTTTTAAAAAAAGTTGATAATTTTTCATCAAAAATTTAAAAGTTATAAAGAAAAAAAACTGTGATTGGTTTTTTAAAAATATCTCTGTAAATATTGAGTTATCAAAAAAAATGTAAGAAACCTTTTTTGTAGCGCTTTAAATTTTCTACAAAAAAGGTATCTTAAGTTTTTTCAAAAAACTTAATATCTATAAAGATATTTTGAGTTAAAAATTATCTGAGGACTTCGGATGCCCATGTGACCGCCAAGATTTAAATTTTATTTATAATTAACACGATAATTATTTTTTTTTAATTTTAGATTGGAACTGACGACAATGCCCAAAAATGTAACGACAGCGAAAGTAGGAATAATAAGATCTTTGTTAAAGTATCAGCTGAGATCGCGCACCATAATAACAATTTTAGTAGCACTTTTGGCAGCTCTCTATGTCTCGGCAGCTTTCATGATGGTTAGAATTGATAGACTACATACAGCATACCTCAATCATCCACTTGCCTCACCTGAAAGATTTACTCACGATCGATTATTGAATTATCTCAACACAAATCTCGATCAAATTGTTAAGGTAATTATTTATTATTATTTATTTTTTCTCATAAGTATTTAAATTATTTTTCATTATACCAGCATCGAAACTTGAAGTTCTCGTGTCTCTACAGTCAGTCAAAAGAAGCTAATTTCAGTCCAATGTTGCGAATTAATAATAGCAATCGCGTAAATTGTAAATACCTTCAGTCAGCGGACAGAAACAAACTTGTTTTCACTATTCCTGCACCGAAAATTTAAATTCATGTCCTGCTTAGAGGGAAAAAAAGGACGGATGTCTATTACACAGACTCCCGATGACACAGATTGACTTTCTTACTGACGTAAATCTTAAATCAAAAAGAAAATGTTGAATTCAATAATTTTTACAGAATTTTTAAGGCTTTTTATAGAAATTTTCCTTTTTTTCTAATGATCCTGAAATTGACAGACAATCAACAATTTTTGAATTTTTTTTTTCAACCAATAAATTACAAAAAAAAAAAAACTAAAAATATGCACACGTAGAAAATAAAAAAAACCACAGGTGCAATTTTTTAAAATATTGATTTTTATAATTTAGCGCCTGGAAAAAAAATTCAAAAATTATTAAACGTCGGCTAACTTCAGTATCATTATTTTCTATGGATTTTCTTAGACACTGACCAGGAAAATCATAACCGCGTCTTAGAAAATCCATAGAACATCAGGAAAATTTCTATAAAAATCCTTAGAAATTCTATAGAAATTATTGAATTCATTTTCTTTTCGATTTAAAATTTACGTCAGTAAGAAAGTCAATCTGCGTCACCGGGATCTGTGTAATAATCCACCCGAAGAAAGTCGTTCTTTCCTTTTGTAAAAAATCAAATGATAAAAATTAGCGCATGCGCCATTCTTCCCACAAACAGACGCAAAAATTTAAACTTTCAGGTGCAGGTCTGGTGAAAAATAGTAAACGTATCAATGAGGAAGCTAGGACGTCCCTTCGGCTCGGGAAGTCCTACTTTCCTCCCTAGGTGTGTAATATACTATTACGTGAATGACAGTTCTGCCTGTGATTAAGTTTTATAAAAATTAGTGTGATTGCTAAATAGTATTTATAGTTTCTACTCAATTACACGGAAAGATTGGAACCCGACTGGTTACTGTTCTGCACCCGACTCAGTACGGTGCTGAAAAAAAATGCTCGATTGTGGTGCAGCACCACACTGATTACTGTGCGGGACCACAATCGAGCATTTTTTTCCAGCACCGTACTGAGTCGGGTGCAGAACAGTAACCAGTCGGGTTCCAATCTTTCCATGTTCAAATTTCAAATGACAATTCACGCATACGCAAATAGTTGGTCTTAAATTAACTGGTTTCTAACTGGCTGCTGCTACTGAAACTTTAAGTTCCAATGCAGATAATCATGAAAAATATTCTGTGTAACTCAGGATAAAACACGATTTCAAACTGCGGATGATGACTCAAGTCTGGAATCGTTTTGTTTCATTCCTCGTCACACGATATACCATAATAATAAATAATATTTGTAACAACAGGTACGACAAAGCTTGCAGACACTTTCTCAACAGTTTGTAACATTAAATCAAGACAGCGGTAGTCATGATACAGTGCATGGAAGTGGAAAAATCGAGCCTGAAGATGCGCCAAGTTAGCCTCTTAAGTGGAGACTTAATATAATTATAAATCAACCAAATAATAAGAGTTCTCTTTACCTCGTTAGCGTATGAAACGCCCCGAAAAAAATATAATAAATGAATACGTGATACATTCTGTTCGTGTCATCATAAGAATGTTGACAAAATGACGTGTTAATTAAATTCGTTTTTAAATAAATAATCGAGTTTAAATCAAAATAAAAAATAATAATAAAATAAAGACTACACGTCGTTTTGTAAGCTTCCTTTTTTTAGCCGTCTGTTGTATTTAGAATATAATTCTAATTTATAGATTTAAAGGCTAAAATATAAATAAGTAAATAAATAAAAAAGGAAACGACATAAAATATAAAAAAGAAACCTAGACAGCTAGACTTGTTAAGTCGCAATTAGGTTGCTTGCAGTAACAAAAAAAAATAATACAATGAGAGATTTAATTTTTCGATTAATTAATTAACTGATTTATTGGTTTATTAATTAATTGAAGTGTTTATAAGAAAAGGGACACAATAATATAATAGATAAATATTTATAATTATTTTAAAAATGACATTTTGTTAATTGGAGAGCTCATTACTTTTTTTTTATTTTTTTTTTCCAACTAGTCAAGTGTACCTACAGGATATGAAACTCAATAAAATAATGTTCCTTATTGGGTAATAAGACTATTAACAGTGAGAATGAAAAAAAATTTTATAGTTATTTACTTTATATAATTAATTTTAAAAATAGTGCATTTGATTTTATTAGTTTTTCATGGCTTTAGTAATTACTTTGTTGTAAATAATTTTATCAAAGATGTTCTAGCATTTTATTTTATTTTTCTAACGATAAATTTAAATGTACGGTAAAAGCCTGTACCCGCTCAGTAGCATTAGTCGCTCACTTTAACTGTTTAAGGCGTTTTTTTATAATTTTTATAAAAAAAAATTACAACTAAAAATATTATTATTGATAAATAATTATTTGTGAATCTAAATATATTAAAATATGATGTATCAAATTATTTTATAATAGATTATAAATTTAAATTAAATGATGTTTTCAAAATCGCGCAAAGCCGGGCATTTTTTACTTTAACGTTCATTCGTTAGATTAAATTTAGTTTACGTCAAATTTTTTAAGAATTGTTATAACTATATCTTATTAAATACATTTTCAAAATTCATGAAATTTTATATTATGAAAGAATAAAGTAGTATAATTTATACATTATTTGTCCAAATCAATAAACTTATCATAGTTTAATTGATATTGTCTTTGAGCGACTATAGGGCCATGTGTTGGTCGAGTAATGGTACATCACAACTTTTAGTGAGCGACTATGGGTCCACTTAAGGATCTTATTTAAAAAATTAATAATAATTAATTATCAAGATTATTCTTCAAACTTAAATTTTATTCTAATACTCGAAACTTCAAAAAATAACTATAAAAAAAAATGGTTTTTCATTTTATTTATTAATTTATATTGAGAGATTTAATCTCACTCCAATGAAAAGTGAGCGGGTATAGGGGCTTTTACCTTATTCAAATTGTTTACTAATAAATTATTTTGAAACTTTTAATCCTCAACGCTCTTGTGATAATTTTTTAAATTTTTATTAAAAAAAAAAATGAAAAAAAAATTTTAGTTTTCAATTATGCTAGAACATTTTCGAATTAATTTACTCAATTGTTAGGTTGTTATTATAAATATTATTATTTATTATTATTTTATGTAAAGTGAAGTGACGTTAATTAGATTTATTTTAAATGCCATAAAATAGGAAAATAAATAAAGTTATTAAATGGGGCAAGTTTTAGTAATAAATAATAATACACATTTTAATGTATATGTCGCGTCAGTAATTCCAAAAAGATATACTTTTATACGCCCTTTTGGATTTTTGAACTTTTTTAGAATGAGGGTAAATGTAGTAAAAATATATTTTGAAAACATTCTTTTTTAACTCAAAATTCGCTTGTATAAAATCCTTGATAACTCTTTTTTTTTTATTATCAAAATTACAAAATCTCCACTCAAAGTTCTAATCTATCTCAAGTATAGAAGTTTCACATGTCAAATTTTTTTCGAACCTTCTTAGCCGAGCCTACATATAAAATCCTAAATTTTTTTTTTACTTTTTTTTTACTCTCAAAATTACAAACGTTCTAATTTATCTGAAAAGTATGATACTGAAGTTAGCCGACGTCTGATGATTTTTTTATGACAATAAAGTTAGCAGACATTTACAAATTTTTTGATTTTTTTTAACAAAAAAACGAACATTAAAAAAAATATTTTGAAAAATTGCACGTATAGTTTATGAAGTTTCGGACGTGTGCATTTTTTTGGAAATATTTTTTTTTCATTATTTATTTGGTAAAAAAAATTTTTTTAATTTTAAATGTCTACTAACTTTACTATCATGATTTTTTTTCAAAACGAAAAATTATCAAAAAAAAATATTATAAACAATTGCACTTTTATAATTAATTTGCTAAAAAAAAATCAAAAAATTATTAATTTCACGATCTTTGAATATTGATACCGAAGTTAGCCATGATCCTGAAGTTAACAGACAATCAGCAATTTTCGGATTTTTATTATCAACATTCGATTGCAAAAAAAAAAAAAACGCACATGTAGAAAATTCAAAAAACTATAAGTGCAATTTTTTTGAATGTTTTTTTTTAATGATTTATTGATTTAAAAAAAAATCTTAAAATTATCAGACGTCGGCCAACTTCAGTATCATAGTTAGCTGACGTTTAATAATTTTGTGATCTTTTTTAAAACGTTAAATAATAAAAAAAAAAATATTTACAAAAATTGCACCTGTAGTTTTTTAAATTTTCTACATGTGCATATTTTTTTTTTTTTTTTTTTTGTAATTCATTTGGTGAAAAACGAAATTCGAAGTTTTTTTGAACTTTTTTCACACGAGCTTCAGTCACTAAATTTAGATCCAAGCGTATAAAAATATGTCTCGGAATTCCTGACGCGATATACCCGAGGTAAATTATCCTCGGCATAAATGTGTATCTTTTCTTCGTTTTTTTAATGCAGAGAAAAACTAAATAACAAAGTTGGATAATAATTTCCGGCACAAAAAAAATTACAAGTATGAATCATAAAACGAATTAGAAATAAAACAACTGATTGTAAACCCATTGGATTTATATAAAAATACTGTAAAAATATTATTGTGTCGGATAATAATAAAGACTGCGAGGATTTTGATTGATTATCGCAGAGCACGTGGGGTAACTCCTTCCATGCCGATGTGGAGAATAAATTCTCTGTATAAATATGATAATAATTATAAATAATGAATAATGGGAAAGATGTTTTGACTGTGATAAATAATATGGTTGAGAATAAAAGGAAAAACAAACGTTAAATAAAACACTTATTGTGAGTTGGTTTAATCCTTCTGCAAAACGAATGAAAGAAAACGATATAGAGATATTTAAAAAATAATAATAATGTTAGTGAGGGATTATTACATGAAAAGTGCTGTTATATTGATTAGTTATAATAAGTATATATATCATTGTAATTATACGTAGATTTACAGTGGAAAGTGTAATTAATTAATGTATATCTTATGCATGATTTACATATTTTTATTATTGTTAAAATTTTTTAATCATTGCATGACCATCGTAGTGTTTTTATTTAATTATTAGTATCATTTATTCAACATATTATTAAAAAATAAAATAATAATTATTATTATAAAAATAATAAATAAAAAAATTATCTATTTTCTCATATTTATCTTGTGCTGGCTTTGTACGAAATCGTGTGAGATCGTACTTTTGCTAAGATTAAATTTTAATTAGGATTATTTTATATATTAATGATATTTTATTGCGATAACGAATTACTTTTAATTCAAATAAATTAAGGTGGCACTGAGAAAAATCGGGAGTGAATTCAGAGTGATAGTGAATTTTATTTTAATTCACGGAGTAAATGGGAGTTTCATTTTCTGGCGGTTTTATTTAAATGCGCATTCACGTCGATTCGGAGTTTTAACATTAAAATAAATTCCCCTTGGGAGTTAATTTTACTTCGAAGGGATAATTCTGATTAAAAATTCCGATTAATAAATTGAATCTGATTAAAACTCAATTGGAAAAAAATATTCAATTAAATTTACTAGGGAAAGTTTCAAGCATTCGATTGAATTTCTAATGGATTGAATCGGAAAATGATAAATTTATTTTTCCATTGAATTCAACAGAAATAATATCATTTTTTTTTTCAATTTTCCGTTTAAATCCGATTGAAATTTTCTAATTAGATTCAATTGGAAAAATAATAATTTTCTTTCCCGATTAATGTTCTAATTTCTGATTAACTTTCAATCAGATTCACTCGAACTTTCCAATGAAATCTGATTAAAACTGATTGGAAATCAATTGGAAATTTCCAATGAAATCCAATTAGAATCTTCTTATTAGTTCCAATTGGAAAAATAATAATTTTCTTTCCCGATTAACTTTCTAATTTCTGATTGACTTTCAATCGCATTTACTCGGAATTTTCCAATGAAATCCAATTAAAACTTATGAAAAATCAATCGAAAATTTCCCATTAAATCCGATTATAATTTTGTTATTATATCAGAGTTTTCAATAAGGGTAAATAATTACAGTCATCGGCTCCGCATTCACTCAGAATTTAATCCGCGATCACTCCCAAATTTTTTCAGTGTATTATTAAACTGTATCACTAAAAAAAATAAGACGTCGATTTTTTTTTTAAATTTAAATTGAGGAATTTAATATTTTAATTAAATAAAAAATAATTTTTGTCTTTTCAATGTTGAAATTTTGAAATCTAATTAAAAATAAATAAGACTTTGAAAAATATTTTAAAGAAAATAAATTTTTAAAAAAATATTTTTGTGCCAAAATTAAGTTGGTGATAAAATAAAAAAATCGCACATGCGATTTTAAATTTCGACAAAAGTATTAATGATAACAAAAAGTAATTCGCTATCGTGATAAACAATTAAATTATATTTTATATTCAAAATTAGTATTAATTAAATTAATTTAAATATAAGTCCGACTACTTGCCTTAATAAAAAAAATAATTTAGTCTTTAAGGAGAGTGCTCAATACTCGGTCCATATTTATTAGAATAACAATCTAATTCAATTTAAAAATATTATTATTATTATTTTAATTGCATTTACTACGATCCCAATAAATAAATTTAGTAATTAATGCAGTCAATTGTAAAAGTTATTGCTCATTTGTAGAGAAAATAAATTATTTTAACCGTCCCTATAGTAAATTATACATAAATAGATAAACAAAGTTTATATTTCTTCATCAATTAAGGCAACTATAAGGACTATTAGAATATTGATTGAACAATAAAAAAACAAAAGTAAATTACTTGAAATAATTTAATTAAATACAACTGTTAATTATGTCGTTAATAAAACTCAATGGTGTTGTGTTTTAATAGCTGTAACTTTATTCTTTAGACACTGGGAAGAAAGCGATTAAATAAAAGTTTGAAATTCAAAATAAAACGATTTAAAAAAATTAAAAATGAGAGAGTTATCACAGACAGACCAATAACGTATAATATGTATCGGCGATATACATAAATCATACAATAAAGTGTACGACAAGTCCAAATTTTATATCTTTTATTAATCATTCCCTTTCTATTCCTTTTATTTATTTTTTTTTTATTTTTATCGTGATAGTAAATAATTAATTATAGGCTACCTGTCATAAGCCTGCCCGTTATAAGCCTCTTCCCCTCAATCGGCAGGTACTGAGTCCAAACAGCTTCCCTACTTAACCACTTTTTTGAGTTTAGTACCAGACATCCCGTTATAAGCCTCCGTTAAAATTCTATAAATTATAAACTAACAATAGGAACAAAATATCAAAATTAATTATGAAAATTTACTATCGATCTTTCACGGATAATAATTTAATAAATATTAAGTAAAATATAATTTATTGTTGATAATTGTAATGATTAATTACAATTAAAGCTTCTGTTACAATTTAAAAGTTTTATTGAGCATTATGTTGATCAGTAACAATTATTATTATTATTACTGTAATTAATACCGTTGTCATTATAATTTTTTCCAGTACAATTATTATTTGTGTAAAAAGATAAGTATTTATTTTACCGCCATAAGCACTAGAAAAATCGGGATACTGACGTACGTAACAAAACGTAAATATGACATTTAAAATGATATTAAATAAAACAGGCTTATAACGAGTAGTCGAGAACAAAACTAAACGCACGGTAGTGGAGAGACTGAAATTCCAATAAAAATTTCCCCTGTCCCCTAGACCAGGCTTATGACGGGTAGTCGACTGTAAAATTTACAGCCTTATGGCGACAAATTGTGATCAGTTTCAGAATTGCATTTAGATTTGAAAAATATTAATTTATTTCATACCGTAAGATGGACAGGAGTTAGGGTTCGCCAAGGTCACGGGAAAACGTCCCCGTGGTCTTCTTATCACTTTAGTAGCGATTTGAAGTCGATTTTGGGAGAATTTGAATTCTTATGGCGACAAATCGTGATTTAGTATCGGAATTGCATTTAGATTTGAACAATATAATTTTTTTTTTTTTTTTTAACAGCGCAATGTATAAAATGTCAATTAATTTTTTTTGAAGTTTGAATTGAAAATTTTTGGAACTTGAAAAGTGACTAAACCCGAATGATATAAAAATATACATCATTTTGATATTAATTTTTTAAAATTATAGTTTGTATTTTTTCCTTAAATTAAATCTTTGAAAAATCAAATTCGATTATTAAAAATTTTTATTATATAAAATATAATTGATTTATGTTTAGTAAAATAAATCAGTTCATATTTTAACGTTAATATCTAAGGTGATAAGTTGATGAAAATAAAAATAAAGTATTAATTTTTTAAATAGAAATTATCATGATAAAATTTTTAGTGGCAATAAAATAATAAAAAATGATTACTTGTAAGATTTGTAAACTGATAAAACTGATTCAAATAGTTCGTTTTCATTATTGTGATACATTTTGGTATACGTTAAAAAAATATTTATTATAATCAAAAAACTAATAAATATATGTATATATTTATTTAATTATACAAAATTAGTTCATAATTCAAATAATTAAATATAAAAAAAGTCAGCTAATAAATGTCAAAAATTAAAAAAAAACATATATATTAATCAATAATGATTATAAATAATTATATAATTGAGAGTAAATTTATCGAATTTGAAATAAAGTTGGCATGATTTCAATGAGTACTAATAGTTTCAAATGGTTAGAGTAATAATTGAAAATAATCGGCCATGTGGTTTTAATTTGCGTAAAAATAAAAGCCTCGTATAAATAAAACTTATGAGTTTTTCACTCACATTTTTATTTAATTAAAATTCTAATTTATCAATTCCCCGATCAATTAAACAGCCTTCGATTGATTGACATCAGTGATTTTTTTGTAACATAAAAAAGTTATAAATAAGAGATCGGTAAATTTTCTGGTTTTATTTTTGAAATTTTTAATCAATTCAATGCTAATTACATAACTTGGGTATGAATGTTTTTTTTTTTGCGCGAAAAATTTGGGTAATTGTCATTACTAATGTATTCTCTGAAATCCTGTCAGTTACTTTATACTTAAACATTAATAAACATTTACTTTAGTGGTGGGGAAATTGCGGTGCCTTTTTGTAGGAAGCTGGTATAAGTATAAAAGCCAACACTCGTGTATTGAGACTTTCAGTGCCATCAAATGCTGCGGTATTTAATACACGATAATACACGATAAACTTATTGATAGTATTTTTATTTTTTTATCACTGAGAAGCAAAAAAAATTCTAAGGTCAGTTATTTATTTTTTTTTAAACATGAAATTTAAAAAAAAAATTTTAATTTTCTATTTAACACTTTAAGTTTCATAGCAATTTTTTTTATAATTATATACTCGATTACATAAATTATAATTAATGACACCGACAACAACAGACGATCAATAATTTAAAAATTTTTAAAAACTCATTATGTATAAAAAAAAAATTAATTAAAAATTTATGAATTAATAATTTGAAAATTCCGCGCCAAATTTAGAAAATTATTTTATTAATTTATTTGAAAATAATAAAATTATCAAGTGTCTGCTACTTCACTACTACGGTAATTTAATACTAAGTGTCTTAATTATCACCTTCATTATAAAATCAATTTAAAATTAATTATTCAATTAAAAAAAAATTATCAACTAAATCAATAAAAAAAATTACGAAATTAATTCAATTTCATTTAAAAATATAAATTTCTTATCACAAATTTAAAATGACAGTAAAGTTAGCTGACATTTGAAATTTAAATAAATTTTTTTAACAGATAAATAATAAAAAAAAATATTTCTAAAAAAATGCACATGTAGAAAATTTAATAAACTATACATGCAATTTTCCAAAATATTTTTTTTAATATTTGTTTTTTTTGTTGAAAAAAATCCAAATATTGTTAAATGTCTGTTAACTTTATTGTCATAAATTTAAAACGAAATTACACTGAGAGAAAAAATAACTTTTAGAATTATTGTATTTTTTTCTTATAAGAAATTGTGCTATTGAAAATTTTCAATCTCTCGTGTAAAAAAAATTGGTGAAAAAACTTTGATTATTCAAAACTTCAAAAAGTGACACAATGACGAACTTTTTTTGATGGAGACTAAGAAAAAAATTTATAAAAACGTTAATTTTTGGTATAAAGCCCAATTGGTTTTTTCTTAATATTTTCCGAAGTTTGACAATCGTTGAAAAAAAGTTTGTCAGTGTCAGGTTTTGAAGATCAGGATAGTCAACATTTTTTTTACACGGGCTATTATATTTTTAATGCGAAGATTCAAAGATTTCATTCAAAATAATTTTCTTAAGCGAAGTAATCTGAGCTCAGCTCGAGATATTCTGATCTTTTATTTTTCTCGAGTACTGTAAATAAATTCCGATTTATTTCCGTCAAGAAAATTATTCTTCAACGTAAATATGGAATTAATAATGTAATAAATTTTATTGATTTATTACTTGAGAAAATATTGTTTTTACAAAAGTTAATTTTTTTTTATGTATTTCTTGGAAAAAAATGAACCATATGAATTGAGAAACGTCAAGTAATGTAATAATAAAGCGACCAGTAAATACTATCATTCTAAATAGTAATTCTTTAATTTATTATTAAAACGTAAATATTAAAATTTATTGTCTATGCAAGAAAAATTAATGAGTGTGAATGTAGCAGACATTACACACTTTATAAATTTTAAATAATGAAATTTTAAAAAATGCATGTACCAATTTTTAATTTGTCTAAATACGCATTTTTAAATTTTTACTTTAATTAAATTTTTAATTCATTTATTCTAAAATTTAAAAAATTGCCATTTGTCAGTAACATTCACACTCTTGTCAAAGTGACAGACAGGAGACAATTTATGAACTTAAATTAAATAAATAAAGAAATTAAAAAAAATGCGCGTACCGATTTTTCATTTGTCTAAATACGCATTTTTAAATTTTTACTCTAATTACATTCCATTCATTTATTCTAAAATTTAAAAAATTGCCATTTGTCAGTGACATTCACACTCATGTCAAAGTGGCAGACAGGAGACAATTTATAAACTTGAAATAAAATAAATTCAAATAATGAATTTTAAAAAATACGCGTACCGATTATTTATTTGTCTAAATATGCATTTTGAAATTTTTACTCTAATTACATTCTATTCATTTATTCTGAAATTTGAAAAATTGCCGGCTACATTCACACTCATGAAAAATTAATACTTTAATTTTTAAAATCGTAACTTCTACATTAAAAATTTAAAACTCGTATTATAAAATTTATTGTCAATGTCAAAATTTCCCACATTGACACCCAGGTTTCAGTTCATAATTTCAAACCCCAATTTTTTAAATTTTGCTTTTCTGTAATTTGAAATAAATGTGAATGTAGCAGACACCAGACAAATTTAAAATCATCAATAAATAAAGGAAATAATTAATAAAAGAAATTTTTTAAAAAATACGCATTTAAAAAATTTTGAAATTAATAAGTGAATTTTTTATAAATATTATTTTTTAAATTATTTACTTTATTTATTTATAATCATAATTTTGTCTGATGTCTGCTACATTCACACTCATAATTTGAAATATTTTTTACTGGACTTAAAATTTAAAAACTATCATTTAATTTAAAAATAAAATGATAAATATTTAAAATAAATAATTTATTATAATTGAACAGTAGTCCCGAGACAATATTACAATAGTTGATTAATGATTTTAGAATAAATTATAAAGTAATGAATAAATTTTAAGAATTTAAAATTTTAACCGATGATAAATAAAAAAAAAACATCTTTGTTTTACGTAATACATATTGTAATATTAAAAATAAAAATCCGACTTATAATTATGTTGTTATGACAAGTACAGTACTGCATATTAATTAGTAATTAAAAGTATATTATCTTCGGTATTACTTATTTTTTATTAATGAATTCGTGTTTAACGATTTATTAATGAAAAATGTTACGGTATTTTTTTGTTACCTTGCATTCTTTAAAGTCCATAAGTAAGATTGTGATTCATTTAATGTCTGTACCGTCCATTTGGGGCAATGATTGCAATTCAACGCATAACATTACGCGGTGGGCCAATACATCGCGAAAGGATTTTCCCACCGAAGGCTTTACGCATCCGTCATCATTGATGAATCAAATCCGGATGTGATACATCAATATGTTATATTTATACTCATATAATAATACCCTTTATATAATTTATTAATAAATTTTATTTAAAAATAACTATTACGAGGAATTTTAAAATAATAATTACTCACAACGATCTTAATTTATTTTATTTATACTATTATTACCTTCGTAATAATAACTGTTACGTTACTTTAATATATATAATCTATTTACTAATAATTATTATTACTGAGTAGAGCAAAAAATTCCAAAGTAAATATTTTCATTAATGAAGATTTTATTTTAAATAATTTTTTAAATTAAACTTTTTTTTTTAGGTAAAAAAGTGAAATTATTTTTACTAATTCAAATAGAGACAGAAATTTTGAATTTTAATTGCAATTATTCTTATTAAGTTTTTTTTCAGTTATTGAGAAAAAAATCGGGTAACTTGGGGTAATTTTTTTTTTTTTTTATCGAAAAAAAAGTTGAAATTACTTTTGCGAATTCAAATAAAGAAAGGCGAATTTTTAATTTTAATTAAAATTATTTTTATTTTCTAATTATTGAGAAAAAAATTTGATCCTGAAGTTAGTAGACGATTGACATTTGGATTTTTTTTTTCAACAAATCAATTGCCAAAAAATAAAAAATAAAAATATGCACGTGTAGAAAATTAAAAAAACTATGGGTGCAATTTCTTTAAATATTTTTTTTTTTATAATTCATCGTTTAAAAAAAAACCAAAAATTATTAGTCGTCGGCTAACTACAGTATTATAAAAAAATCTGGTAACGAGTCAATTTTTTTTTCTAGTTAGGATTTTAAGAATTCGGCAAACTGATAATTTCTGGCAGGGCGGGAAATCTAAAATTTTTTTTTACAATCATAGCCCATTTTACCCCAGTAAATTGTTCCACTTTCAATAAAAAAAATTTTAAAATCGACGAAAAAATAAAATATATTTTTTTTCTAAAATTTTCTAAAAAACGCATGCTACGGACCATCTTGCCCCATATTTTTTTACGAACTAACCGTCGCTTTTAAATAAAAATTTTTTTTTTCCCAAAAATCGTCTCATTGTTTCCTAGTGCCCATAAGCTTAATCGACAATAAAAAAAAAAAATTTTTTTTCTCAGTGTAATTATTAATTTTTTTTTTTAATCATCCATCTTTCTTTTCACGCGATTTTATAAATAGTTAAAAGAATTTATTTTTTAAAAATAATGATTACATGATGTTTGAATTTTTAATTACTCATAATTACATCTGCTCATTTGAAAAGCTAATTATCTTTAAGATTAATGTTGGTGAATACATTTTTAACATTATTCTTAACACATTTTCTGTCAAGAATATAAGTGATCAAACAAATCAATGAGGTACATATATAAATATATACATATATATTTTTATGCGTATTAATGTTGAGTATATGCTTCAGTCGATTTTTATTTTTTTATTTTTTTTTCTTATCAAGGACAAATATACAAGTATCTGACTGTGTCATGGTCACTTTAACTTTTCATTAATGATTTATAAAGTTTTGTATAAAAGATTTATTGATTTAAATTTATATTTTTATTTATTTACTTATTTTTTTCCAGATGGAAGCATTAGTTGTCGACACGGTTTACATGTACGAAAAAGAAAATGCTAAAATTCATAATACAATAAATTATGAATTGATTCATTTGGATCCCCCGACACCAATTCTTCGTCGCGGACAAACGTTCAATATCGCTATTAGATTCGATCGCGAGTACGATGAAGAAATAGATATTGTTAGATTATTATTTAATTTTGGACCGAATCCAAATGTTTTTCGCGGCACACAAGGTGTCGATGTTGTTAAGTCACGAGATTCATATTTAACTGATCTCGAAGCTTGGGGAGTTCGATTAATTGCTATTAATGACACTGATTTATCAGTTGAAGTAAGAAGTCCGGTTGATAGTCCGGTTGGCGTTTGGCAGCTAAATATTGAAACGACAACTGCTGACAGTAAAGCTTCGCCTAATGTTTATCAGCATGACAATGACATTTATTTACTTTTTAATCCATGGATTAAAGGTATGATCGATATTTTGATTGATTTATTTGCCCACCCGTGTAAAAAAAAAATCGTACCTGACATAAATGTTCATGACAGTGAACTTCAAAAATTGAGACAACTCTGAACTTTAAGTTGAACATTTTTGAAATTTTTAAAAATTAGAAAGTGAAGAATTTTCAACTGAGGAAATGTACCTGAAGATCGTAACGTTTTTCGCCCTACGGAAAAAAATTTTGGAAAGTAAAAATTCTACTGGATAACTAGATTTCTGAAATGTTTCGCAAGTAGATGTTAATATGTCAGCCGAAAATCTTAAGCCAACCCTTAACTCCGAAACTACCCCTTAAGCAGTCAAATTTCATCAATTTTTTTCATTTTCGTTGCTCGAAAAACGTTCCGATCTTCAGGTACATCTGAGGAAGGCTTTTCCTGCACGTTTTTTTTTTTTCCTTTTTTTGAGCAAAAATAATTTGATTTGACAATTTTTTGAATTTGAAGAACATTAACCCGTCAGCACTCCGGTGAATTTGAATGTCTCGCTTGCATCCTATAAGTTGAATAGTGTCCTGTGAGCAAAATGCTCATAACGGGAGTGCTGACGGGTTAAAAAATAGTCCCAGAAATCTAAAAAACGGTTGACCCTGCGGGAAAATCCCGAAACTTCTAGCTGTTTTCGAACTTAGGGAGCTGAGTCTAGATTTTCTAAAGAATTTCTTAGACGGCGATCCTGATCAATATTAAGGCATCCGTGGAATGTTTGGAGGCATCGAGGGTAACAGGAAGTCTTCTGGAAGAACACTAGCACACAGAAGTGAAGGAAAAAACGCGCCTGAAAAGTACTCAGTTGAAAGTTTTTTTTACTCTTCAATGTTTTCAAAGTTCAAAAAATAATCAACTCAAATTTCAGAATTGTTCATTTGGGAACATTTTGAAAGTGCATTTTTTTACGCGGGTATTAATGTGTCATTGTTTACTTATGAGTGTGTTTTTTTTTGTATAGAGGATCTAGTTTATATGAAAGATGAAACTTTATTAGATGAATATATTTTAAATGACGTTGGTAAAATTTGGGTTGGACCTAAAGGAAGTACTAGAGGAAGAGAATGGATTTTTGGACAATTTGATGCTAGTGTATTGCCAGCTTGTATGTTACTCTTTGAAAAATCAGAGATTAAATCTATTCTACGCGGGGATCCTGTTAAAGTTGCTAGAACTATTTCTAGAATGGTAAATTTTTTTTTTATTACGTACTCATATAAAAAATATTTATTACAAACATCACTATCAAAATTTCTCATATTAAATGACAGTAGACGGATATTTTTTCTACTTTTTTGTAAGAACTTAAAAGCGGGAGAGGGCGGATTCAAAATTAGGGAATGCAAAGTTAGAGTTTTTACTGTATGGGTAATTTAGAACATTGATTTTAATTTAAAAATTCAAAAACAAAGAGAATTATTGATTTTTCAAAATTCATAACCGCGGACAAAATAATGAATTAAAATAGCGAATTAATTTTTCCGACAGTTATTTTGCCTGCCAATTATTTTCTATCCGCAATTATCTTGTAACAAATCCTATAAGAGAGCAATTAAAAATTTATAATTTTTCATATCAATAAAACGGAAAATTTTTTACAAAATAATAAAAATTAATGCCGCCATAAAAATATCGGCTAAAAAGTCGATTTCATTCTGATTCTAATTTTTTAAAGTTTACGTGAAATTCAAAATATAGGGGAGGAGGGGGCAAAGTGGGCCCCTTAAAATTTTCAAAAATTATGGGGGCAAAGTGGGTCCCCCAAAATTTTCTATATGCCAATAAATTCGGACGGATAATAAGGTTATAGAAATTTTTTATATAATGAGGGCTAAAATAGACCACCAAAACTGTTCCTTAAATATAATTTATTAAGAAAGTTAAAGATAATAAAATTACGTTTTAAAGTTATATCCTAGTAGACTATTAAAATGACTTTAATATTATTAAAAAAAAGTAAACGCGTAAAAAAATGAATGATATTATAATTATTTTCCTTAAAGGGCCCACTCTGCCCTCTCTCCTATACACAAAAAATACTAGAAAAACTTATATATTTTCTGTTGAATTTTTAAATTAAAAAAAAATTCAATATCAAATTTTGTGATTTTTTTTTTCATAGAAACTTAAAAAAATTTATAAAAAATATGTACTCGTATATGTAATTAAATAAAAAAAATGATTTTTAGGTAAACTGTTATAATTTTAAAGACGATGAAGAAATATATAACGGTGTCCTTTTCGGTCGATGGGACGGTCAATATGAAGATGGAACAGCGCCGGCAGCATGGACTGGAAGTGTACCGATTTTGGAGCAATATCTTGAATCAGACGGTGATTACGTAAAGTACGGTCAATGCTGGGTATTTGCCGGAGTTGTAACGACTATTTGTCGTGCTCTGGGATTACCATCACGTGTGGTAACCAATCTTGTATCAGCGCATGACGCGAATGCATCGCTTTCAATAGATCGTTATTACGACATAAACATGAAACCATTAGAGCACGATCCAAATAACTTGACAAATACTGATTCAATATGGAATTATCATGTTTGGAATGATGTGTGGATGGCACGACCGGATTTACCAAAGGGTTACGGTGGATGGCAAGCTATCGATGGAACACCACAAGAAACTTCTGACGGATTGTATCGATGTGGACCAGCATCTGTTGAAGCCATTAAACAAGGAGTAGTTGGATTTAATTATGATGTTACTTTTCTGGTAGCTACTGTCAATGCCGACGTTATTGGATGGAAAGAAGATCCAAATAGTATTATTGGATACTCGCGAATAAACGGCGATACTAAACAGTATGTATTTAATTAATTAATTAATTAAATAATTACGCTGTAAAAATTTATGATACCGAAGTTGGCCGACGTCTAATAATTTGGATTTTTTTTAAAACGATAAATTATAAAAAAAAAATATTTAAAAAAATTGCGCCCATAGCTTTTTTAATTTTCTACATGTGCATTAGGGTGTGCCATTTTGAGGCGACTTTTTTTTCAACAAAAAAACAGGCTGAAAACTTGCAGGAAGGTGATAAAAAAAGCCTGCTTACAGCGGAGCTCTTAATATTAATATTTAAAGGCGCCTATTTCTAATTTTCCATTTACCATTTAAATAACATGGGAAAAAAATTTTTTTTTTTTAATTTTTCTTGCTCGGCATTCGCACCTCACATAAATAAGTCCGTAATATATTCTTGTAGAGAATTTAACGTTTTACAAAAAAGGTCTCTTATAATTTTTTGATAAATCCATTTATTCGAAAGTTATCGGAGCTGGAACTCAAATCTATAATAAATTTCCAGATCTTTTTACTTTTCCAGCAAAACTATCAGACTTATCAAAAAATGTCATAAGACTTTTTTTATGGACAATTTTATTTCCTACAAATAATTTTCAATGAAGTTTATTCAACTTCCGCATTGTTTTCTAGTTATTTTCATTTTAATGTTAAATTCTCAGAATAGATTAGAAGACTATTATTTTTACGAGCTTGGCATTAAAATGAAAATAACTAGAAAATAATGCGGAATTTCAAAAAACTTTATTGGTAATAATTTGTAGGGAATAAAACTGTCTATAAAAAATATCTTATGACATTTTTTGATAAGTCTGATAGTTTTGCTGGAAAAGAAAAAAGATCTGGAAATTTATTATAGATTTGACTTTCAGCCCCGATAACTTTCGAATAAATGGATTTATGAAAAAATGATAGGAGACCTTTTTTGTAGAGCGTTCAATTCTCTACAAATCATGCTATACACTTATTTATGTGAGGTGCGAATGCCGAGCTCGAAAAATAAAAAAAAAATAAAATTTTTTCCCATGTTATTTAAATGGGAAATGGAAAATTAGAAATAGGCACCTTTAAATATTAATATTGAAATCCACTGTGAACAGGCTTTTCTTCTCACCTTCCTGCATCTTTTCAGCCTGTTTTTTTGCAAAAACATGTTTAACATGTTAAAAAAAAGTCGCCTCAAAATGGCACACCCTAATGTGCATATTTTTAGTTTTTATTTTTTGAAAAAAAAATCCGAAAATTTTTAACTGTCTGCTAACTTCTTGATCATCAAAAATTTGCGGAGAGATCGCGAAGTCGAGGACTTTTTATTCATTCACTTCCCTTCGGAGTGAAATTCATTTATCGCAGAGTGGATGATTTTTTATTTATTTAATTCCTTTGGAGTGTAAAAATCTTGACAAAAATTTAACAGAATTTTTTTCTATAAAATTACAAGTATCCATTAGCAGATAAATATTGAGTATTAATAACATTGTAATTTATTACAGCATTGGGCGGATGATTCTTACAAAGGCGCCATGGATCTTTGATCCAAACGGTGATAGAGATCGTGAAGACATAACATTACAATACAAAGCACCGGAAGGTAAGATAAGATTTTATAGTTATTGGCTATCAATAAATAAATAACAATTTAATAGGATCCGGAGATGAGAGATTGACTTTGTATCGAGCAGTCCGAAGCACACCGACAGCAAAAAGATTTTTTTCGGTACCAGCTCCTGAAAATGAGGACCTTGAATTCAAACTTGTTGACTTGGAACGCGTTAACATTGGGGAACCATTCTCTATTACAGTAAATATTTTAAATAAAGCAGCTGTAAAAAGAACCATCAAAGCTATACTATGGGCTGGCAGTGTTTATTACAATGGCGTCAAGGCAAACTTGGTAAAAAGAGCTGAAGGCAATTTTGTTGTACAACCCAATGCTAGTAATTATTATTTTATTATAAATATATGATATAATAATATTATTGATGAGTATATTATAATATTAAATGATGTGTTTTCAGAGGAACAACTTAGATTACGAGTTACTGTCGATGAATATTTAAGTAAATTAGTTGAATATTCAAATATGAAAATAAATGCCATTGCAACAGTACAAGAAACTAATCAGACTTGGGCTGATGAAGATGATTTTCAAGTTATCACACCAACTATTAAAGTTGTGGTATTTATCATATTTTTATTTATTCAAAAATACCGAGTTTCTTAACTTCCCGGAAGTTATTGGCTTCGGTCCGATTTTCTAAAACCGAGTTTTCATTGGATTTCGACGTTTTGAGGTTTTACACTGTAAAAAATTTTGGTGTAAATTATCCATCCGTAATTTTTCCACGGTGTAATCTATTTTTTTTACACCATTCCGTGTTACTCGTTACAATTTTTATTAATGAGCATCAAATGATCATTGAAAATTTTTAACTACTTAATTAATAACTGCATTAATTTTTTTTAGATATTCAATAGTATTTTGAACATTTCAATATTTTTATGATTATTTTTCTTAACGCAAAATTATCATAAATTACACATTTACTTGACGGTGTAAAAATTTTTAATTCACACCTACTAAATTTAACACGATATTTGGAGTAATTTTCACACCAAAATTTTTACACTGAGTCATTTAGACTTCAACGAGTCTAAAAATTTTTTTAAGTGTAGGAAACTATTCCAACTATTTCCGGATGGACATCCGTGTGTGTGAGTGTGTGTGTGTGTGTGTGTGTGTGTGTGTGTGTGTGTGTGTGTGTGTGTGTGTGTGTGTGTGTGTGTGTGTGTGTGTGTGTGTGTGTGTGTGTGTGTGTGTGTGTGTGTGTGTGTGTGTGTAAACTAATTTTTGTCGTACAATATTTTTGGAACAAACCAACCAATTTGAACGTGATTGGCGGCAATCGAAAGAGATCATCAAGATTTAAAACTGAATACATTTTGAGGCAAATCAGGCAAGTAGTTTATGAGTTATACGAAAAATAAAAATGAAAAAATTTGTTTTTTGAGGTTTCTTTCATATAACTCATAAACTACTTGCCCGATTTGCCTCAAAATGTATTCAATTCCAAGCCTTGATGATCTCTTTTGATTGCCGCCAATCACATCCAATTCAGTTGGTTCGTTCCAAAGATACCCATATGAAAAAAATATATATATCCAGGGAAAATTGAATACATGAAACATATATGAGTGTCGTACGACAAGAATTAATTTTTTTTACCTGAATGTATTTTTTTTTTTTTTTGGTTGAACGAAAAAATAACCATTTTTTGACTTCAAGAGCTCAAAAATTTACAAATAATAACGTTTTTAAGCTTCTTGAGCTCGAAAACAGCGGGAAGTTTTGGCGCCAGGGTCAACCGTTTTTCAGACTTTTGTATATAATTAAATTAATATAATTTTTTAGATTACGGGAGATCCAACAGTTGGTCAATCATCGACGATAGCTTTGAGTTTCAAAAATCCTCTTAAAATAGCTCTGACTAATTGCGTCTTCAATTATGCCGGTCCAGGAATTTCCAAAAACAAAACATTGAAATACCGCGATGTTGCTCCATTAGAAGACATACGAGTAGAACATCAGTTGGTGCCGCAAAAAAGTGGACGACAACAGATCATTGCAACTTTCACATCAAAACAACTTGTCGACGTTACTGGCTCTACTACAGTCGACGTTCTCGATTAATTAAAATAAAAAACTTTAACAAGTTTTCTTTTTTTTATTATATTTATATATTATTGGATTTAATAATACAAGTCTCGTTTCCCATTAAATACGATGGTATATTTTTGTAATGATGTCACATATCCTTGAAAATTATAACTCATATATTATATTTTTTATCACGTTAATAAATTACAAGATTTTTTTTTATTATGTTCAATTTATTTCGTAATAATCAGAAAATTTAAGAGACCAGAAAATAAATGAACAAAGTGCTGCGTAGAAAATAATTAAAATTTTTTTTCTAGATATGATAGGCTGCGTTGAAATTTTTTTATGTTGATTGATTGATGACGATGCTACTGATGAACTTTTAACATTTTTTTCATCTCCACTGCTAATTAATTTATTTTTTTCAAATTTTACTACTTCTTCTTCTGCTTTATCTAAAATTATTCCGACAGTAAATTTAATTTCTTCTTTAATTTCACAATCAAAATTTATATTTTCCAATGAATGATTTGATTCCCATTTAATTTCTTCGCAATCACTTCTACTAATTAATAAATTTTCTGTCATTTCTTCTTGCGAATCATAATCTGATTCCTGTTTATTTAACTGAAACTCTTGATAAATTTTGTACGCTTGATATAAATTTTGCGCTCTTTCAGTCGCCATTTTGAATGCTCTGATAACTTCTACAGGAATTTCATCCAAACTTCCGCATCTCACGATATCATAATCAGAAAATTTACTCGTGCATTCTAGTAAAGATTTTTGTGAAGAAATCAATTGATTTGAAAAATTAGAAGCCATTTGTTCAAGAGATTTAACTGACCCAGTAGAAGTTTTATCAAAATCAATACTGATAAAACTATTCAACTTATCAACTTGACACTCAGCGTCATTTCTTGACAATCTAAAATCATCAGAGATTCCCAGGACTGAATGGTCTGTATTTACTGACTGCGAATCACAATTAAAATTCTGAACATCGAGTCTATCTCTTCCCGTCGCGGTGTCAATTAAAAAAACTTGCTCGGTATTTACGTCTTTGCATTTTAATTTTATTTTTTTTGTCCCAACCGAGACATCTTTTTTTTCTTTATGAAAATATTCGCGCAATAAAGTTTCAGAAGTTTGCGTATCGACTACACAAGACTCGGCATCAACTGAATCCTCTGCAGATTCTTCTCTTATTGTATCAATTATCGGAATATTACAAAATACCTCAGCGTCTATAAAAGTCTGAGTCAATAATCTCTTACTTGCAATCAATGATGAAAAATTGTCAGCAAAAATTTCTCCATCAACTGAAGTACTTTTGTGATTACGATAAATTAAATCAGTTTCTGTAAAAGCATTTGCTTTATCTAATTGACTGATTAAATCATCGGTTTCTGTACAAGCGTTCAATTGATTAGAAAATTCTGTTTCTGTGAAAGTATCGATTTTTTTTAATTTGTCATCTTTTGGTGACAGCAATTCTTTAATTTTATTCAATTCGTTTTCAATATTTATCTCTTCATTATCATCATCATTTAATAAATTAAATATTTCTGAGTTACTTGATATTAAATTTTTTTTTATCAATTCATTCAATTTAATATTTGAATTATTTTTAAATGTCTTATTTACTTCAATACGATCCCGAGAATTATCTTCTTCGGAAGGTATTTCTTCGAGTATCAATAAATACTTTGAACTTTCATTATCTTTAGTATCATTGCCTTCATTTTTAAATGATTTTTCACTGACGTCAACTTTAACTTCTTTACCTGATGATAAATTTAATTTATTTTCAGTAACAAATGTCTTAGATCGCAAAAGACCAGGAGTTGGCTGGGTTATTTTTTCTTGTGGATTCAAATTTTCAATTGTCGATTTTTCTTCTTGAGAAAATTCATCGCGTCTTGGCGATATTTTATTTGAACAAAATTTCAAATCTGGACTAGCAATTTTACGACTTTTATTCTTCGGATCCTTAATTAACTTACGGGAATTTGAATTTTCTAATGAAGATTTAAATTTAGACCCGCTGTCATTTGAATTTTTATTTTTAATTGCAGTTTCTTTTGCTTCTGGAAGATTATTCATGTGCATAAATGATTGAAATAAAGCGCGGCCGCGAGAATTCTGAGGGATCAACATTTTCGATGGCTTGGCGGTTGTTTTAAACTGACCAGTCAATACTGCACTCAATTTATTTCTAACAGGATTTAATTTCAAATTATTTTTCCGTTTCTCTACTAAATCATCGGATGTTTTTAACTGTCTACGTTTGACATGCTCATTGTACCCCGAGCTACTTAAATTATTTATCGCATCCAATTCGTCTTTTGATTTAACATTTTTATCATTTTTCCAATTAAATTTACGGTTTGTCTCAACATTTTCATTTTTACAAAACGTTTTTTGTCTGTTTATTTTTGGCGGGTAAAATGAACGTTGTTTAATTTCTTCATCGGAATCTTTAAAACTTTTTGATTTATCTGGTGGTTGGTAATAATTATTAAATGATAAATTTATCTGATATTTTTCATTATTTTTCTGTCGATTCGCATCAACGTCAACTGCAGATTCGTCATTTAATTTTCCAAGTTTTAATGCCGATTTATTGCCATCTTGCGCTAAAATATTTTCAACGTACTGACGAATTTCTTCTAGTCTCCGTTGATTAAAAGGAATCGATGAAGCTCTGGTTGAATTTTTATTTCTATGAGCAGTTTCATAAATTTTTTCATTTGATGATTTAAATTTTTCCGCGCAATTAATCCATAGTAAATTAATCTTATCTGAAGAAATATTTCGCTCAGTAGATTCATTCGTTGAAGATTTAGTGTCGGATTCAAAACTGTGGTTATAAACTGGATTTAATTTTTTTCTGGTTGATGGTTTAAAGTTTTTTCTTTCTGAGTTATTTATAAAATTACTGTTTTTGTAATTAAATTTATTTTTAATAGGATTTGAGTTAAATTCCAAAGGATTACTGACGTGACTCACAATGTCGTTAAAAGTTTTTTCAGGTTTTAATTCGGAAAATGTCAATGCATTTGGTACTTTATGTTGATTGATATTTATTGAATGGAAAATAGATCGAATTATTTCAATTCCTTGAGACTCTTGATGTTTGTTTTGAATATTTGAACCCCATGAGTTAACCATTTTTTGAAATTGCTGATCATCTGACAATGATCTTAATAAATATTTTGAGTTAAGTAAGTCACATAATTTAATTTTGACAGTTGATGATAAATTAATTTTAAATTAATGTCATTTGTTTTTAAATTTTAAATAAATAGAAATTTTCTTAAAGATGGTGACCACAGATTTTTGAAACTGAAATTCCCTGACTTTCCCACGTATTCTAGTCAGATAATTTAAAATTTCCCTGACTGTATATAGTGAGTGCATTCTGAAATGCACTGCGAGCAGCTGTAGCGTAGCGCATTTTGGAATGCACCCTTATTAATTATTCTTATTACTTGCGCGGTAAATTTAAATATTTGAAAAATAAATTATAAGAAATTGGAGAAAATTAAAAATCGTATGTCAAAATAAAATGGCGGCAGAATGTGATGGAAAAATATTTAAAAAATTAAAGAAAAAAACACTTGAGTGTTTGAACAAACCTTGGTGGGGAAATAATATGCAGAAGGGTGTCCTAATACACTTGGAGATTTAAATTAAATTGCTCCAAGTGCATTGCAGCTAAAAAAACGTCACTTAACTGCTATTTCCCACCAGACGATGCCAGATGATTTTGCTCAGGAACTTGGAAGTTATCAGCACCAACAATTCGCAACACTTTACACTAGCACTGAACACTCAACACTTCACTACAGCATAGACACTTTGCACAATTTAAATTAACAAAAGATAAACTTTACAATCACTGCCTAATTTTATACGACGTAACTGCAATACTGGATTCTAATTCAAACGTAAAGAAGGATTTGGACTACTACTAAAGTTGTCGATGTTACTGACTGCCGCTATCGAACCGTCAGTTGATACAAAACAATCGATTTTGCGACTATTCGACCGCCCCCACTTTAACAAAAATTTAAACGTTGAATACAGCAACGCGCAGTAGCGCCAACTTGGCGCGAAATTTCGAAATTGAAATTCAATAATTCCATTAATTAGACTTAAAAATATACTCGATAAACTTTTTTTTCATTAGTAATTAATAAATTATTCTGATTACTTACGCGGTAAATTCAAATACTTTAAAAATAAATTACTAAAAATTGGAAGACTAAAAATCGTGTCAAAATAAAATGGCGAAAATATTAAAAAAAAAAAAACACGCAAGTGTTTCGCGCAAAAATCGTGCTGCTACTACGCTGCACTTGCACGGTCTGCTGCTTTTTGAAGTTTTAACAGAAAAAAAATTCATAGGATTTTTCCAGTCAAAAGAAGAGAAAGTAAAAATTTTTTGTTTCGTGACAAAATTTCCCGGCTTTTCCAGGTTTTCCAGAAATGTGGACATGAAGTAAAAAAATGAGTTTTGATAAAAAAAAATGAACACAGTAAATTACGGATAAACGTTATTTTATTGATTTTTAATACATAATATCCGTTGATAAATTTACTTGGTAGCGACAGGTGCCGATTGGCTAGAGGATTTAGAGTCACGCATTGAAGCACTGCGTTTTCTCTTGATTTCTTCAGCACGTCTGGCCTTAGCCTCCTTCTGTCTTTGAGCCAAGAGCTTGGCGTATTCAGCAGCTTGTTCTTTACGTTGAAGACAGCGTCTCTTTTTCAAAGCTACTCTATGACGTTTGCGCTGTAAAATGAAATAAATTATTAGCAATCAATTGAATTTACAATTTAAAAATAACACAAGTAATAATAATTACCTGAAGAGTAACGGGAGTGATAAGACGTTGGATCTTGGGGGCATGGAAACGTTCTTTCTTGCCTTCTTTTTGAACAGGTCGTTTGACAACGAACTCACGTACATCATCGTCTTTAGTTAAATTAAAGAGCTTACGGATTTTTCCGGCTCTTTTTGGTCCCAAACGACGGGGCAAAGTTTTGTCGGTAAGCCCAGGAATTTCCTTCAATTTTAAAATATAATTAATACCAAATATTTATAATTAAGTTACTTATAAAAAAATGAATTTATGAAATGTCGAATTCCTACACTGAGAGAAAACGTATTGTACAAAACCTCCCAAATCTTAAAATTCATTTAATTTTCCATGAACACTAACGTCGCTAATGTAAAAATACACTAGGATACTATATGTGTAACATGGAAATAAAATAATTAGATAGTGTAATTAACAATTACCTGTTCTCCTTTTTTGACGATGACAAGTGCCAAGACGGAGAGATTTGCGTCGACAATGCAACCACGAACAGATTTACGTTTACGTTCACCAGTACGACGTGGCCGATAGCAAGAGTGGCCCTTGGAAAGCAACAATCTTACACGTCCTTAATTTAAAAAAAAAAAAAATGATTAGATTTAAATGTCATTTATGTGAATTATTATTTAATTGTGATACTGAAGTTGGGCAAAATTTTTTGAATTTTTTTTTTTTTTGTAATTGATTTGTTGGAAAAAAAATCCAAAAATTGTTAGTTGTCTGGTAATTTCAGAAACATTCAACTACGATACCGAAGTTAGCTGACGTTTAATAATTTTGAAATTTATTTAAAACGATAAATTATAAAAAAAAATATATTTGAAAAAATTACACCTCTAAATTATTCAATTTTCTACATGTGCATATTTTTAGTTTTTTTTTTTTCTCCAAATTCAATTGTTCAAAAAACTAAGTCTAAAAAATTTCAATTGTCTGCTGACTTATGAGTGTGAATGTAGCAGACGTCAGATAAATTTAAAATTATAAATAAACTGTGTAAATAATTTTTAAAAAATGCACTTATTAATTCCAAAATTTTTTTAAATGCGCCTTTTTTTTTAATTATAAATCATCAATTATTTCTCTATTTATGGATAATTAAAAATTTGTCTGATGTCTGCTACACTCATGCTGACTTTAGTATCATGCATATTTCAAGTTTTGTCTTTCTTCGAATGGAATCGTCGAAAAAAAAAAATCCGGAATTTTTTGATTGTCGGTTGGTTTCAGGATCATAATAAATAAATAATGAAAACTAACCATTGGTCAAGACTCCCTGTTTCATTGGGAATCCTTGCTTGTCATTTCCACCAGCAATGCGGACAACGTATCCTTTCCATTCATCACCAAGAGAGTCAGCTTCTATTTCAGCGCCCATACGCTTTTCGTAGAAGATTCTGACCTTGTGCTCGTCTACGATTTCGATCAGTTTTTGGCATCCTGTGGCCGGGTATGATACGTTCAGCTACAAAAGTAATATTTAATTAGTCAAGAGTCTGTACTTCACCAAACACTTAATTTTCATGCAAAAAAAAAGTGAGGTTAAATGAACCTCAACAACAATTTGTTTAAACTAATTAATGTGAGTTGAGATAAATTTTAAAAAATAATAAACTATTGATAGCAATAAAACAAAGTGATTTATTTATTGTTGTTACCAAAACTTAAGTATTTTTTTTTTTTAAATTATGAATTTATAAAATTTAGGAGCGGCAAGTGACACTCGTTTGTGAACCCATGCATTTGTTGATAATAATACAACAAAACATTGGAATATACACATCAATATATTTAAAATAAATCACTTTTTTAAGCAGACTATTAATATTTTATTAAATTATAAGGATTACTTTATTAATTACGGATTTATACCTTCATCGCGGCACACGATCTAAACCTTTCCACGAGACATGAAAAAAGAAGTTGTTACTTTTTTTACTAAACGTGCCGAGAGAGCGAGCGCGCAGGCGGAAGGATGCCGAGATTTCTGCGCGGGAAAAAATATTCTTTTGAATTTTAAAAGATTAAATTTTTATAAATTTATTTTAATTAATGACCAAGAAGTTAACAGAGCAATTTTAGAATTTTTTGTTCTGACGAGTAAATTATGAAAAAAAAGTAAAAATGTGCGCATGTAGAAAATTTGAAAAACTATAAGCAATTTTTTTTTATTTTTATAATTTGTTGTTATTAAAAAAAACTTAAAATTATTAGACGTCGGCTAATGTCGGTATTATTTTAATTATTAAGGAAAGTTTGCGGTTTTAATTGAGAGGTTTCTCAAAAAATGCCCCGACTTTTTGAAAATATGAAATGACTTTCAGCTGTCATAAGCGTATTCAAATTTGATTAATTAATTAATGAAAACATTGAAACCGCAATTGAAAAAAGAACAATTTTGCCGAGATACAGATTTAGAAAAAAAAATTACTTACAGTTTTTATCAATTAGGAGTTTAAATTTTCACCTAAAAAATTTGAAAATTCGAATTATAAAATTGACATGAAGATTTTACTGAAATTTATTTAACAAATTACGTTTAACTCCCAATTGATATCAACTAAGTAATTTTTTATGATATTGAAGTTAACCGACGTTTAATAATTTTTGAATTTATGATAACACTATAAATTATGAAGAATAATAATTTAAAAAATTGCGCCTCTAGATTTTTTAATTTTCTACATGCGCATATTTTTAATTTGATTATTTTTTGGAATCGATTTGTTGAAAAAATCAGAAAATTTTCAATTGTCTGTTGACTTCAGGATCACAACTTCACGATACTGAAGTTAGCCGACGTCTAATAATTTTTGAATTTTTTTTAAAACGTTAAATTATAAAAAAAAAAATATTTTAAAAAATTGCACCTGTAGTTTTTAAAATTTTCTACACGTGCATATTTTTATTTTTTATTTTTTTGTAATTCATTTGTTTAAAAAAAAATCAAAAAATTGTCGATTGTCTGTTAACTTCCGGATCACACTCAAAACTAACAATATTTTTTCAAAATTTTATTTACAATCAAATATTTACAACAATTAAATTTCATAAGTATTACTAACAAATTACATATTGAAACTAAACAAAAGAAGTATTTTTAAAATTTTTTAAAATAAATTGTACGCCGGTACTTTATCTTTTAATTTACTACCTGACATAAAAAAAAATATTTAAATAACAACATTTAAAAAAAAAAGAAGACTTAACACAGACACAATAGATGAATAACCGGCATATGTGTGATATATTATATGTATATATTATTGAAATATTTAAGAGAAATGAGTACGTATAGCACACGAGCACGAGTACGAGTACACACTCATGTGCGCGTGATTATCTTCGATCGTTTTATTATTTCTCATTTCAATGAGTAATTTAAATGTAATAGCAGTGATGGTTTATAAAAATATATTGTGCAGTGAATTATTACTGTGTAATTGATAAATTAAAAGTATAATTTAACAAAATAATAATGAGTTCATAATATATATAAAGTCCGTTAAAAAAAACTAAAAAAATATATATATAAAATTAAAAAGAGACAACACGAGAAGTCAGGATATTGCGTATTGAAATGTCGACACATATTTTATGTTTAATTTATTTTTTAAATATATAATTAAATAGTTTTTTAATATTTACTATATTGTTTTGTGTTTTATCAGTTTATAAATATAAGCGCATCATGATAACTCAGTGTATTAATTTTATGAAAAAGGTAAAAATAATTAATTACTTAAACGTGCAGCTGTTTTGGAGGTTAGAAAATGCTTTGAACCTCTTAATATTCTGACTTAAATCTTTTAATTATTTTAATTTATAGTTTAAATATTTAAATATTTGAAAAATTAAATATTCTTGTTTGAAAAAATATTTTAAATATTTAAAATTTGGTTTGGAGAATTTAAATCATGAGTGTGTGTAGCAGACAGACAAATTTAAAATCATAAGTAAGTAGAGTGAATAATTTAAAAAATAATATTTATAAAAAATGCACATCAATGTTTAAATTTTTTAAATGCGCATTTTTTTAAATTTAATTTTATTAATTATTTACTGTATTTATTTAAAATTTTGAATTTGTCTGATGTCTGCTACATTTACACTCATATTTAAATCTGATACTTATCAGGATATTATTTTTGTTTAGGTCTAATAATTGAATTGTGAATTAATAAGCATTGAAAATTATATACTCGATGCTGAAAATTCCGATAAATAAATCGTGAAAACGTGAGCCATGAACGCGGCTGTGATTGATGTTCTTCAGCGAGCTGGTAGTCAGGATCCAAATGTCCTGAAACCAGCGGAAGGAATGCTGAGAGAATGGGAAACTCAAAGTGGATTTTACACAGCTCTATGTGTAGGTTTATTTATTTATTTATATATTTATTATTTTATTAATTGTGATAAATATTTAATAATGATTATTATTTTCAGAATGTATTTTCTAATCATTCATTGCCTGTAAATGTAAGATGGATGGCTTTACTATATTTCAAGAATGGTGTCGAGAGATACTGGAGAAAAAATGCGCCAAAGTATGTATAATTTAAATTCTTTATTTTAATTAATTTACATAATCGGAACGTTTTTCGCGCAATTAAAATTTAAAAAATTAATGATCCTAAATTATAAGGGTGAATGTTTTGAATTACAAGTAAACGAATAAAATTATTAAAAATAAAATGATTAATGATTTTTAAATTTTATAAATGTGCATTTTTTCACTTTTATTCGATTTACGTTTAATTCATTTATTTCAAAGTTTTTTAAATTGATTATTGTCAGCTACACTCATTACTGAATTTAGAAGACTAAATTTTAAGATTTTTTTTTCACCAAATCGATTACAAGAAATTAAAATATGCACATGTAGGAAGTTACAAAAACTACAGGTGCAATTCTTTTTAAATATTTTTTTTTTTGTAATTTACAGTTGTAAAAAAAAATCTAAAAATTATAAGACGTCGGCTAAGTTCAATATCACAAAAATTTATGCTGAAAGTAGCAGACATTAAAAATTTTTATTTATTTTCAATAATCAAAATAAATATTGACTGGGAAAAATTTCAAAAAATTCTCTTGTGGATTTTTAAAAAAATTTTCAGAAATCTAGATCGTGGATTTTTTACTTTTCATTTCGTTTTTTTATTTTAGCTCCGCAAAAAACGTTCCGATTTTCAGATACATTTAAATTTTAATTATTAATTAAATTAAACCAATTAAATTGCATCCTTGTCTAAGGGAGTGTTGAATATCTATCCTTCAATTAAATAATTAATTACATTTACTCAAGAACTATAGCTTATTATTCCTCATAAATTTATTAAAAATTTTTTAAAAATCCAGTTCTGTTTGCTGTCACTTAAAATTTTAAAATTTTTCAGTGGAATAGCCGAGGAAGAGAAAGAATTTTTACGACGTAGTCTAATAGCAAGTTTTGACGAGCCAGTAAATCAATTAGCGACTCACTTAGCGGTCGTCATTGGAAAAATAGCGAGGCTCGACTGTCCCCGTGAATGGAACACTTTGATACCTACACTAATTGAAGTAATTGGTGGACAAAATTCAATAGCAAAACATCGTAGTCTATTAACACTTCATCAAGTCGTAAAAACACTGGCGTCAAAACGTTTAATGGCAGATCTCAAATTATTTGAACAATTGACGACAAATATCTTCAACTTTATTCTCAATCTATGGAATACTTATACCGAGTCGTTTTTAATATTGGCATCAAATCCAGCAGCGCCAGAAAATCAAATCCAAGAAGCTCTAGAAATGGCATTGCTGTCATTAAGAATATTAAGAAAACTTACCGTCAATGGTTCTTTTAATAGTTTATCAAAATCAGAAGACGCGATGCTTTTTCTAAAAGTCATTTTTCCAAGAGCTAAAGCATGTTTGGAGTGTCGTAAGACATTGATGTTCCGTGGTATACAAGTTGAATCACTTGAAAAATTTATCATACATTTGACCAAAGTTTTAAACGAATCATTAAATAATCATCCTAAATGTTATGTCGAATTTATACCACCGTCATTGGAGTTCACGGTCTTTTATTGTTTCACCGAAGAAGGAAAATCATTGACGTTTGAAAAATTTGTAATACAGTCTCTGAATCTTATGAAAATGATTCTAATTCATTCAGACTATAGAAGACTGTCAGCAACTAAAGGTCCGAAGGATTGCGTTGCTCAGCGGGCTCATGAACTGAAACAAGAATTTTTCACACCGGAAATACTGAAAGAAATTTGCTCGAAACTTGTAACTCATTATTTTTTACTTACGCAAGAAGATTTGCAAATGTGGGATACAGACCCGGAAAATTTTACGGTTGAAGATGCGCGGGAGTTATGGAAGTATAATTTACGGACATGTACACAGTCTCTTTTCTTATCAATATTCCCGCAATCGAGTGATGTTATGTCAGGTGTGTTAATGGAGTTGATGCGAAGATATCATCAGCCGGTGGATCCAAATGATTGTCAGGCGATTTTGATGAAAGATGCAATTTATCTTGCGGTTGGTCTTGTTGCCTTTGATCTTTACGATGAAGTTGATTTTGATCAGTGGTTTTCTACAACACTTAGACAAGAGTTAGAAGTTAAGAGTAATAATTATAGGATTATTAAGAGACGTGTTTGTTGGATTATTGGAAAATGGGCGCGTGTTAAATTGAGCGAAAAATTAATTCCTGAACTTTACAAAATGATGATTAAGGCTTTGAGTTCGGAGGAAGATCTTGTTGTACGTTTAGAGGCTAGTAATACATTGAAACAGGCATTAGATGATTTTCAATTTCATATTGATGAATTTATGCCCTTTCTTGAAACGACATTTTTACTTCTTTTTAATCTTTTACGAGAAGTTACTGAGTGCGATACCAAAGTATGTGTTATTATTTATGATGAAATTAGCCGATGTCTAATTTTTTGATTTTTTTTATTTCAAAAAAATGCACCTGTAGTTTTTTTAATTTCTTACATGTGCATTTTTTTATTTTTTATTTTTTTAAATTCAAATTGTTGAAAAAAAAATCCGAATCTATGATCAAGAAGTTGACAGACAATTAAAAATTTTCGGATTTTTTTTTAACAAATCAATTACAAAAAAATGAAAAAAAAAAAAATATGCACATGTAGAAAATTAAAAAAACTATGGGTGCATTTTTTCAAATATTTTTTTTGTAATTTATCGCTTTAAAAAAAATCAAAAAATTATTAGACGTCGGCTAACTTCAGTATCTTATTATTTTTATGGAATAGTTTATTATTTTAATATTTATATTTTAGATGCAAGTCCTATATGTTTTATCATTCGTGATAGAACGAGTTGGTAACGACATTCAGCCTTATATTGGACCACTCACTACTTATTTGCCACAACTTTGGGAAATATCTGAGACACATAATATGATGAGATGTGCCATAATTTCTACTCTTGTACATTATGTAAAAGTAAGTTCTCTTTAAAATTTTTGTTAATTATAAAAATCTTAATTTTGAAATTACGGTGAAGATGTTGGTTGTATAAAGAAATCATAAGAGACATTTTTTTTAGAAAATTAAATTTCCTACAACTTTTGTTTGAAAAATTTTTTAATACGACCAATATTTTCACTGCACTTCAAGAATTAAGATTCATAATGAATGATTCAAAATTTGATTAATTATGAAAATCTTAATTTTGAAATTACGGCTTTCTTATTAGTCCTAATAAAAAATTATAAGAGACATTTTTTTTAGAAAATTAAATTTCCTACAACTTTTGTTTGAAAAATTTTTTAATACGACCAATATTTTCACTGCACTTCAAGAATTAAGATTCATAATGAATGATTCAAAATTTGATTAATTATGAAAATCTTAATTTTGAAATTACGGCTTTCTTATTAGTCCTAATAAAAAATTATAAGAGACATTTTTTTTAGAAAATTAAATTTCCTACAACTTTTGTTTAAAAAATTTTTTAATACGACTAATATTTTCCCCGTAATATAAAAAACTTCACACCAATTGTTAATTATTTTTAAATTAACGCAAAAATCCTGGCCCTAATCATAAATAAAATTTAATATTTCAGGCTCTACGTTCTGAATGTATTATTGTTGAACCAATGATAGTAAGTATGGTGAGTTTAAGTTGTGATTTAAATCAAGATGCTCATGTATATTTGATGGAAGATGGTTTAGAATTATGGCTTGCACTTCTTGAAAATATTTCAACACCAACACCCGGAATAATGGAACTTTTCAAAAACATGCCTGCTCTTTTAGGTAAATATTATATTTTTACTCACTTTCAATTTTATAAAAAATAAATAAAAGAATATTTGTATTTATTTTATAAAAAATATTTAATGTATATATCACAGACTCAGGACTTGATCAAGTAACTTTTAAGCCGGCTATTAATATTATTCAAGCATATGTATTATTAAGTCCTCGAGACTTTGCAGGAGAATTAGGAAGACGTGTAATCGAAGGTATCAGATCTATTATGTCGGACTTACAATCACAAGAATCCTTGCCAGTTATGGAATTATTAGAAACAATATTAAAAGTCGCTCCTGAACAAGGAGCGCAATTAATAAAACCTATTCTGACTAAAATTTTCAAGTAAGTTTTTTATTTTTTATTAAAATATTATTTTAGTTGCGTAAACTTAAATAAAAAATTAATTATAATTGTGTCATTATTTTAGACTTGTTTATTTGGGTGAAGAGTATCAACTGATAATGGTGATGAGTATGGGTCTTATTATAACTTCTCGTGTATTACTTAATACAAGAGATGTTTTTGCTCAGGTAATTAATTTTATTTATAAATTTATAGTATTAAGGTATCGTTAGATATACATTAGACTGCTAAATAAAATCGACATTTATTTTCCAGTCATATATAAAAATTACGTTGTATGCAACATGAAAAAAAATTGGATACCGGGCCCTCCAACTCAATCACAAAACAATTGAAGTAAAACAAAAAAAACGAGAAATTGAACATAAATTTGAATTTTATCTTAAATAACTTTTGAACGGTTAGATTTATCAAAAAATTATAAGAGACCTTTTTTGTAGATCATTTAATTCTCTACAAAAATATGTCATGGTCGTTTCAATTTATTCATCCGTTAACGAGTTGAAAAATTTCAAATCTTATTTAAGCGAGCGCTTAAATTCACAACGATGTTTTCGAGCTCAAGAAGCTTGAAAATAGCGGGAAGTTTTAGGACTGGCCCGCAGGGTCAACTGATAGACCGATTTTTTTTTATGTTACATACAACATTCATATGGGACCGAAAAAAAAAAATATCGATTGTATTTGGCGTAGTCTTATATACATACATATATTTAATGTATCTTGTTACAGGTAATAAGTGAATTGGTAAAAGAAATCGGGGGTGAGGAAAACGAAGGGACGGTAATGACCCGAATAATAGACGTGTGGCTTGTCCATATGTCATATGTAACTCAGTCTGAGGGAATGAAAATTCTTGCACTAGCTTTGTGTTCTCTTCTCAATGCCAATAGTCCACCTGTAGTGTTTCAAAACTTCTCGACAATTATTTCAAGTATTGTTGAGGTTTTAAATGATATAATGAGAGTTGACGATAGGGAATGTTATATTGAGTAAGAAATTTATTATTTTTTTTTCTCATTCATATTTTTAAACCAATGAAATTATCATTTTTTAAAAATTTACTTTGACAATTAACAATTGATTAACTTTAAAAAAATTATTATTTTAGCTCATTATTACTGGTTAATACTGTAGCAGATGAGCATGCAACCTCTGCTGAAGAAAATGGGCAACATAAGACTGAACATCAGTTACGACTAAAACGATTAGATTTTGATGACCCAGTTCGTACTGTTTGTCTAAAAGAATTTTTGCAAAATCAAGTAAGTTATAAACAAATAAGTTATATGTTATTTTAAAGACAGACATCGTTATAAGACTATCATTCTGTCTTTTTTTTAAACCATGTATCGCGATAGTTTGAGAGAGAAACTAATAGTCTTATAACGAGGTCCTACTGTATGAATAAAAAGGCAGGTCTGAAAGTAGCAGACATTAAAAAAAATTATTTTTTAAAAATAAACACGTAAAATACTTATAGGAACAATCATGGAAAATTGAACATGAAAAACTTTAAAAAATCTTTTTGTGAAAATTAAAAAAATTGTATTTTACTCACAACTAATTAATGCATAAGAATTTAAAAATTGTCTGATGTCTGCGACTTTCAGTATCATGCGGAAACTGAAACTTTTCGGATTATTCGTCAATTTTAGAAGTATCCGAGAGTATTTGAATATTTTTTAAATTTTAAAATTAATTAATACAAATCGAGACGATTCTGTCCAAAGAAAATTTTTAAATTACAGTCGACTACCCGTCATAAGCCTGGTCTAGGGGACGGGGAAATTTTTATTGGAATTTCAGTTTCTCCACTACCGTGCGTTTAGTTTTGTTCTCGACTACTCGTTATAAGTCTGTTTTATTTAATATGATTTTTAATGTCATATTTACGTTTTGTTACATACGTCAGTATCCCGATTTTTCTAGTGCTTATGGCGCTAAAATAAATAATTATCTTTTTACACAAATAATAATTGTACTGGAAAAAATTATAATGACAACGGTATTAATTACAGTAATAATAATAATAATTGTTATTGATCAACATAATGCTCAATAAAACTTTTAAATTGTAACAGAAGCTTTAATTGTAATTAATCATTACAATTATCACCAATAAATTATATTTTACTTAATATTTATTAAATTATTATCCGCGAAAGATCGATAGTAAATTTTCATCATTAATTTTGATATTTTGTTCCTATTGTTAGTTTATAATTTATAGAATTTTAACGGAGGCTTATAACGGGATGTCTGGTATGAAACTCAAAAAAGTGGTTAAGTAGGGAAGCTGTTTGGACTCAGTACCTGCCGATTGAGGGGAAGAGACTTATAACGGGCAGGCTTATGACGGGTTGTCGACTGTATTCGAAAAATTCGAACTATTCACACACTCTTAATTAATGTATTAAGATAATTACCATACTTTTAAATATAATTACAGTTGAATACACTGCGAAGAATAATGAATACCAATCAATTTGATCAAATGATTGCCACATTACGGCCGGAAATCGATCAACAATTGAGGGAGTACATTACTCTTTGAATAATATTTATTATTAATTATCAGGGATCGACTAAAAATAATAATAATTTATACATTAATTATAACAATAATAATAATAATAATTATAACAATGAAAAATTTAGTAATTATACCAATAATGAGAGAAAGTGATAAAATATAAATTTATTTGATGAATGAATTATCATTATGAATGTTGATATTCGATAAAACCGTGTAAAAAGCTTCCACGAAACCACATCATTGTAAAATGACACTATTTTACTGTACAATATTGTCTGTTTCACTGTATTAATAATGTTGATAATAATAATAATAAAAAATAGGGTTTCATTGCTACTTTTTTTTCTATTACAATGAAATTTGTGTACTGAGTTACACATACAATCTATTGTAGAATTTAAAAAAAAAGTTGTTTAATAATTAAAACCTGTTGTGATGTTTTGAAAGCATCTAATTTTTGAAATACGAAGATACAATTCAAAAATTTTTATTTATAAATAATAGTATTTGTAATTTATTTAATATTAAAATAAAAACATTAACTCAATCTGTTTTTCAAATATTATTTTATAATAAATATAAATGTATGTAGTAATTGCAAAGTTGGTATGATATAGTTTATATTTAAGAAGCACTGCTAGTGTGACTCCATGAAAAAGGTGATTTTTGGGATTTTTTTTAAAGGAAACTACTGCATAGAATGTTTTGATGTTTTAAGGATATATTTGTGGATATATAATAAATATATGATAAAATTTTTGAACGGAAAAATTGAAAATTCAGCGAGTTCGCAATCCCAAGGCTCAAAAAAAAAATCCCCCACTGCTGCAGTGACAGCGACTGCAGGCATGAAATAAAAAAAACTAAAAAGTTTATTAAACTAGAAGGTATTGCCGTATTATGACCCTCGATCGAAAGAAAATTGAAATTTAACACAATGGCGGAATTTTTAAAAAAAGTTTCAAATTTCCCGCGGAAATTTGATGATTTTTCGCCCGACAAAATTACATTTTCTATTCAATTGGAAAACTAGAGGTTCATGGTATGCAGAAACATATAAACGAAGCTGCAATAAGAATCAAATATATCGGATGATTTGTCTTCGAGTTATAACTGTGGGAAATTTGAAAAATGGAGTTTAGAGAAAAACTAGAGCGGCTGCTCTTCAGCTGACTGTAACTCAAAAACTATTTGAGATATGCACTTTAAATTTTCGTATGTTATTTTTGGAGATATAGACTATCGAATTATGCAAAAAATCGATTTTTTCAAAATTTCAAACGAGTCCCCTTAAGAAATTTAATTTTATTTTAAAAGGATAAGTTAAATTTGTCCTTAAAGCCAATAAGTTATTTTATAAAGTCATAATATGACTTCATCTTCATTTAAATTTAATGAGAAACGTTGCGGTTTTATGGTAAAATTATTACTACTTATCTCATAAAGTTTATGTCATCATAACTTTTATATAGAAGTATGCAATCTTCATTTATTTTAATACCTGCGTAACTAGAAAAAAAAGTAATCGGAAGTAAAGAATTAATTAAAAAGATAATTAAATATTTCAATTTCAAAAGGTTTATTTTTTAACCAAAATGCATATCAATAAATTATGTAAAAATTTTTATTTTTTACTGATTAGATAAATGTATTCATATCAATTAATATGAAGTTTAATTATCTTAGAATCTATAATAAAATTTTTATAGATAAATAAAATAAAATAATCAAAAATAAATATTAAATCTGGATACGTCTGAAGCCATGACACTTTTGATTAAAACTTATCAATTGTCAAATGTTACTTCTAATTTATAAACTGTCTCAAGTCTGCTACATTCACACTCATATAAATTAATTTAAAGTAATGAAATTTAAAAAAATGCGCGTACTGATTTTTTATTCATTTAAATATGCAATTTTTTTAAAATTTGCATTCTACTTAATTTTTATTTATTTATTATGATTCTGAAATCAACAGACAATTAACAATTTTCGGATTTTTTGAAAATATGCACATATAAAAAATTTGAAAAACTATAAGTGCAATTTTTTGAAACATTTTTTTTATATATCGTTTCGATAAAAACGTCTGCTAACTCAGTATCAATATTTATTCAAAAATTTAAAAAATTATGAGTGTGAATGTCGCAGACATGAGACAGTTTATAAATTTTAAATAAATAAATAAATTTATTAAAATTATGAAATTTAAAAAAAGGCGCGTATGCTTGCATTTTCTTAACTACGCATTTTTTAATTTGTACTCTTACATTTTATCCATTTATTCAAAAATTTAAAAAATCATCAATTGTCAGCTACATTCACACTCATAAAAATATGCGAAATCAGCGATTTTTAAATTTTTGAATAAACAAATAAAATGTGAGTAGAAAAAAAATCATATTTCGATCATCAAAAAGCGCGCGCATTTTTTTAAATTTCATTATTAGTAAATTTATTTATTTGAAATTTATAAATTGTCTGTCTGCTACATTCACATTCATAAAAAATTGCCACCTGTCAGTTACATTCACACTCATATTTTTTAAAAAATTTTTTGAAAGCAATTTAATTATTATTTGGATTCAACTATTTTTTTGGATGACTTTTGTCACAAATTCTAACAATATCACATATAAGTGCATACATATTTATACATTATATGTATTTAAAAAAAAAAAACTATCATATGTCGACCCCTCACGTCGTATTTTCGAAGTTTCCAACAGATGTGAGATTGAGTTTGTGTCAAATCTTTGTGGGAGGTTAAAAGCCATAGTGCATTACTCCAAATATCACAGAATTGATAAACTAATTTACGGTGAGTAATTAACAAAAATTAATTATTCTCTTTTACATAAACAATAAGTATAACATTAAATTTTCGAAACAATAATGAAATTAATACTTTGAAATATCAAAGATTTAAAATGAGAATTAACGTTCTAAAGTTACTATAAAATTCCTTTTTATTTCGAATGAAAAATACCTTTGACATTATTGCGATTTTTGAATTTGAATTTTATCAATTAAAACAAACGATTTATAAATTTAAAAAAATTAATAAACTTTTATCATTGTCTGTAAAATTCGAAAAATGACAGGCACTGTCATTCATCGTATTGGTTCATTCATCGATTAATGCTGATTGGTTGAAAATTCTACTCATACGACCTTGAATTTAAAATCTACAATTACTACATCATACTGTAATTAATCGTGATTTTTTTTATTTTAATAATCTGGTGATTAAAAAATTTTTTCTCATATATTTCATTATTTTTTCTTTAACAAATCAATTAATTTTGTTTACACTAAAAAGCCGGCTGTATTTTTATTTTATTTATCTCATATTTAATATTTATGATCAGATCCGTTCCCTTTTTATTTCTGAGTACTTGCATCTGCATTTCGCAGTTTAGTTTTTTATATTTTTCCGTAACAATTTTATGTCATATTATTTATTAAATTTATCTGCTTTTTATTTTTTTTATTAACTCGTAATTTTATCTTACGTTTTTTTTTTTTAAATTAATGAATTGAAAAAAAATCTACTTGTTTAATTAAAGAAATTAATAAACGTCAGAAAAATATTAATTTAAATACAAAGATAATAAGACTTATATATTTATTAAGATATATATTTGTAAAATGATAAAAATAAAAAATGCGCGAGCAGACAATTTTATTTTAGGCGTCAGGATTATTGATTGTATTTTAAAAATTATATTTAATTGATTATTTACTCTATTGTTATTTTTAGCTTTCGATTTATTGTTATTTAATTAAATTTTTAATAATTTAATATGAAAAAAAAATATATATAAATGAATTGAATAAGAATTTATTACGGAATATTCATAATTAATTGAATTTAAAAAAATATTAAATATGAAATCAGGAGAATAAAATTTTTAAAATTAAATCATAAATTAAAAATAATTCAAATTGAAATACTTCCTTTGGAGTAAAACGATTTATAAGAGGTACAATTACATTTTATATTACCTTCTACTCAAAATATAATAACTAACAATTGCTCTTTTATGATATTTATTTTTTTTTTAATATAAAATATTATTAGTTTCATTGTGATAAAAAAGTTATTGTATTTCAATGACCTTCAATCATTTTATTAAAGTCGGCGAAAAATTTAACGATCTCTTGCTCAATCAAATATTTTTAAATTGTTATTGTTTTTTTTTAATTTACAGTCGACTACCCGTTATAAGCCTGGTCTAGGAGACAGAGACATTTCTATTGGAATTTAAATCTTCCCACTATAGTGTAAAAAAATTCGTTCCAAAAAGATGCAAAAAAAGTTCCGCATGTGGAACTTCTAAACATGAGACAGATTAGAACTTCAAATGGAACTTTTTTGGAATGTTAGTAATTTTGATGGTAAAACAAAAGTTTTTATGAGCAAATTTAGAGTCAAAAAAGGACATTCATGAAACTTTTTTGGAATTTTATACAGACGTTTTTTTTTGTTCTATAAAAAATTCAAAAGTAGTAATTTTTTAACTAATTTGGTATATTTCTGGAACATCTTTAGTCTACAAAAGATGCAAAAGTAGTGATTTTGGAATGTTTGGGAATACCTTTTTTAGTCCATAAAAAAGTCGAGTGGTGATTCTGAAGCTTTTTCGGAATGTCTATATAAAATTCCAAAAACGTCCTTTTTTGACTCTAAATTTGCTCATAAAAACTTTTTTTTACCATCAAAATTACTAACGTTCCAAAAAAGTTCCATTCGAAGTTCTAATCTGTCTCATGTTTAGAAGTTCCACATGTGAAACTTTTTTTGAATCTTTTTGGAACAAATTTTTTTTACACGAGCGTGCGTTTAGTTTTGTTTCCGACTACTCGTTATAAGTGTGTTTTATTTAATATGATTTTAAATGTCATATTTACGTTTTGTTACATACGTCAGTATCCCTATTTTTCTAGTGCTTATAGCGCTAAAATAAATACTTATCTTTTTACACAAATAATAATTGTACTGGAAAAAATTATAATGACAGCGGTATTAATTACAGTAATAATAATAATAATTGTTATTGATCAACATAATGCTCAATAAAATTTTTAAATTGTAACAGAAGCTTTAATTGTAATTAATCATTACAATTATCAACAATAAATTATATTTTACTTAATATTTATTAAATTATTATCCGCGAAAGATCGATAGTAAATTTTCATCATTAATTTTGATATTTTGTTCCTATTGTTAGTTTATAATTTATAGAATTTCAACTGAGGCTTATAACGGGATGTCTGGTACGAAACTCAAAAAAGTGGTTAAGTAGGGAAGCTGTTTGGACTCAGTACCTGCCGATTGAGGGGAAGATGCTTATAACGGGCAGGCTTATGACGGGTAGTCGTCTGTAAATGACCATTCGTTTTTTTTAAATTAAAAAAATTCATATTGACTTGAATTTATAAGAGCGATTTTATTGACATTAACATTGAAAGCCTGCTGCAATTAAAGTATGATCGAATTAACAATATGGAGGTCTTAAAACAATGATGTTGATGTTTTTACAAAAGATAAAACATCTTTAGAAAAAATAAAAAAAATTTCTCGGAGTAAAAGAAGAGAAACATTAAGAATTAAAAAGAAAAAAAATATGAACCAAGCATTAGGTTTAATAAATTATAATTCAATCAGTGTTGGATATTGCTCTTTGACACGAACGGGAGTCACACCAACTCCATTTACACTGAAATCTTAACTTCTTTATTTTTATTGTTAGTTTTTTTTTTATGATAATTTTTTATTATCACTGCGTTATTGTTAAATGTTCAGTATTTAGTTTTATGTGCATCATTTTGTTATAATTATAATTAATTATAATTAAGTATCATTTGTGTGGGGATTACGGGTCTAATTGTCTCCTATATAACCGGATGTTAAAGTTGATTTCGATGGGGGCGGTGTAGTTTCCAAGAAATGTTATCAGAAGATAGTAGAGTTTGTTTAACCATTTTAGCCGGAAGTTAAATTTAAAAATTATTTTACTAACAAATCTTCGTCAATTAATTATTGATAACTTAATTAATTACTTGAAATTAAATTTTTAATAAATTATTTTTTTTTCATAAAATAAAATGAGAATTTGAATGAGTGTGAATGTAGCAGGCATCAGACAAATTTAAAATTATTAATTAATAGAGTAAATAATTAATAAAATTAATTTTAAAAAATGAGCATTAAAAAAATTTTAAAATTAATAAGTGAATTTTTTATAAATATTTCTTTTTAATTATTTACTCTATTTATTTATAATTCCAAATTTTTCTGATGTCTGCTACATTCACACTCGTAAATTTGAAAAAATTTAATTCAGGTTTGCGGATTAATGATTAAATTTATTAATTAAAGGATGTGGGACATTAAAATATTTATAATTAATTATATAATCGATTAAATGAAGTCTTTTATTATTTATGTGGTCAGCAATTAAATTTTATTGATTTACGTTCGTATAAATAAACAGAACATTTTTTTTTAATTTACTCTGAAACCATTAGCTTGCGTTTACATACCGCAGAATTATATTCCTATATTTTTTATTCATCAATTAAATTTTCATATTAATAAAGATATAAAAAAAAAATTATATAAAAAATAAAGTAGAACTCCGTTAAAAAATTTTTTTATTTTCAAAGATAATTGTCAGAAATTTACAAAAAATTGATTAATTTCACATTAATGTCGATTTGGTCCCATAATTAAAAAAATCAAAACTTAATTTTTAATGAAAATATTAAAATTCCATCTAATTAATCAAGATATCGACTCAGATTTTAATACAAAACTATAAACAATACAGTGCTAACGTTTTTTGAAATCCTTAATTATTTTTGATAATTGCGAGTTTATAAAAGTCTTGATATGAAATTTTTTGTATTTATGGTTTTTTAAATAACTATCACCCTATCAAAAAAATTCACATGAAAATCCAGCCTAGATTTCTATGTGGGTTTCCACATGGCGTTTTCGGATGGATTCCCATATGATTTCCTATACGAATCCAGCATAGATTAATATACTTGTATCACTAGACCATAGGCATAGAAATCCAGATACCCTGGAATTTATAGAAATTACTTATATAGAAACCTAGATCCCTATATGACTTTCCCACAAAGAAATCCATATATCCGAGTTCCTATATGGGAATTCACGTACCCAGTTTCTTACGGGAATCCAGTTTCCCACAATTTCCTATGTGGAATTCCCATATGGAAATACCCATGGATTTCTATACAAATCCATACTTTCCTATATGGATTCCTATAGGTTCCCATGGTATCCGACATGGATTTTTTTGATAGGGCAGCTTTAAAATTAATTTATTGACACACAGAAAAAAAAGGATTTTTTTGGCGCAAAAAAAATTTTGTATACACAGAGAACTTTTGAGTAAAAATTGTCCAGAAATTAAATTTTTTGTAGAAATTGCATTTCATTTACGTGCTATCGAGTAGTATATTTTACAATGTGCATGGAAAAAATTTATATATTTACCACATGTCCTCACAGTATCAAACTTTTTACTAAAAATTTCTCTGCGTGTATTGCAAATTGAAGATAAAAATTTTCTCGAGACAAGAAAAACTTTTTTGGGGTAAAAAAATATTTTTTGCGTAAATAATTTTTTCTAGTCCTTAGAAATTTTTTGAATTCACTCCATAATGCAAAATTTTTCTTGCGCCAAGAAATTTTTTTTTCTGCGGACAATAAACAAAATTATTTAAATAAAATACATTGCGATTTGAATTTCCATGACTTTTATCCCTAGGAAATTAAAATTTATGTGAAAAAAAGTATATAAATAAATAAGTAATTCATATTTATGACAGATGTAAACTTGTTGATCAACTTCAAGTAATTTGCTCTAAATTTTGAGTAAAATTTTCATCAGAAAAATTTTTACAAAAAGTATTAGCTTATATTATAGAGTTCGCTTTATATACTACTCATTAACTTTGATATAAAATATGAATAACTTGACAATATGTCTCTTAAACTTTTCATTTATTAGCGTATGTTCATTTATTATTATTACCTGAATGAAAGCAAGAGAATATATAAAATGTAAAAGTGTTAAATATAGTTTAATAATAATTTATAGTGTCACCCAGTAGAGTGAGTGTGTACGCGTGCCTGAGAGGGATGTTCGCGCGCAGTCACACAGTCAAAAAGAGGGTGGCAAATGTGGGAGGTAAAAGCTTGCGTGGGTATCGATCGCTCAGCTAGGAACTACCCTTCGAAGAAAGTAAGGTCGCAGTATTCTATCTCTTACTGTGTGGACAGTACAAGCTCTAGTATCCATTGAGTTACCACGCGGGATAGATTTACTCTCAATTTTTCCTTCAAACTATCTCCCCCTTTAATTTTAATTATTATTCTTTATAATTTAACTAATTATTTATCACACAATAAGACCGATATTGTACTACTGTGCTAAATTTATGATATTATCATATTAGTTTACGATCAATATTTCCACAAGTCCCAAGAACAGAAGCGGTCACAGTCTTCTGTCGATTTCAAGTGTGTCGCGCGTGTGCAAGCGTTAAGACAAAAAAATATATATATATTTTTTATAATTTTAGTGTGTGGATAAATTTTATTTATTTACAGGTGAGAGATTTTCGTGTTATCCATCGACTACTTTTTAAAATTATTCATTCATTTTTTTATTTTTAGTATTCATTTCTTCAGATGAGAAAATCCGTTTTATTTTTTATTTTCATACATTTTTTTTATATTTTTACAGGATATCAAATTATATTTATACTTTTTTAAGCACCAAGCCCTGTCTTTAATTTTTTTTTTTAATGATCACTTATTCTCATTAAGTCCATTATCAAACAGATAAATAGGTCGACGTGTGCGTGACATGACACGCGTGTTCCCTCAATCATAATTGTCGATCTTTATTATTAGTTATCATTTTTTATCTTCTTATGGTTATTTATAACTTAATTTTTATTTTATTATTTAATAATATGACGAATAAAATTAATGTCAATTAATTATGATACTGAAGTTAGCCGACGTCTAATAATTTTTGGATTTGTTTTTCAAAACGATAATTTATAAAAAAAAATATTTGGAAAAATTGCACATATAGATTTTTTAATTCTCTACATGTGCATTTTTTTCATTTTTTTATTTTGTCATTGATTTGTTTGAAAAAAAAATCCGAAAATTTTTAATTGTTTGTTAACTTCAGGATCATAATTAATTGATCCAAAAAATTAAAAAATCTCAAGCGGATTAATTTTCAAAAATTTTTTTTTTATTGATGAGTTTAAAAAAAAATGAGTGATTTTCAAAAATATTTAATAAAATAAATTGGCATGAAAATTTTAATTAAAAAATTTTTTTTTCTGTTACAGATTTAATTAGAGTCTAATTGTTACTTATACAGTAAGATAACAGCAAACGTCACCATGGCGTTCGCAGGACTTAAAAAACAAATCAACAAAGCGAATCAAGTATGTAACCCATTTATTATTCCTCATATTTTATAATTAATTATTTTTTACTCACTAATTACTTAATCAATTATTTTAATTTTGATATTTAATATCAAACGTACAATCTATTTTTATTTTTTTATTAAAACTATCGGTCAAGTATAAAATAATTATGTAAAGTTAAGTAATTTGGTAGAATTAATTAACGATATTATGGACTTTGTTCCCACCGCGCAATAATTTAAAACTTTTTCAATAGAGATGTTGTAAGTACGGTATTGTTTTATTTCCTAAAAAGTAAAGAAATTACGATTGAATTTTTTGTATGGATTTAAAAAACTTTTAAAATATGAATGCCATAATAAAAGTTTTATTTGAGTAAGATAGTTTTGCTGAAGCGTGGGTTTAAACGTCATTTATGCGTGGGTTTTACTCCAGGCGCACTAACTAATAATGTACTTGTATACATTCTATATAACGTCAACATTTAAAACTTTACCCTTTAGCCTTTAATGATAACTCTGGTCTCTGGTGCTAATGAAAGTATCATAAAGTATACGGGCTAACGGGTCATAATAAATATGATAAAAATTTATAAAACCCGATATAGTATTGATGGATAATCATTGGGGATAAAGAAGATGACGCAAATGATTAAAAGTTTTTTTTATTCGTAGTTATTATCAATGAAAAAAATATTTAAAATAAAATTATAACTGCAATTAAAAGTTTTTTTAAAATTATTATATAAATAAATATGAGTGTGATTGTAACAGGCAGTTACAGTTTTTTTGAATTTTTTAATAAATAAATAAAATGTCAGTAGAAAAAAAATGCGTATTTTGATAATTAAAAAATCAGCGCGCGCATTTTTTAAAATTTTTTTATTTGCACAGTTTATAAATTTTTTTATTTGAAATTTATAAATTCACACTCACAAATAAATACACTGTAAAAAATCAGGATTGAATTCGGAGTACATAAGAATTTTATTTCTCCAGCGGAGTGATTTCGGAGTGATCTGGATTTTATTTAAATCTGCATTCACTCCGATTCGAAATTTTAACCAGAGTTTCAAAATTTAAATAAACTCTCCTTCGGAGTGAATTTTACTCCAAGGGGATTAAATAAACAGACAGTAATTTTCTCCGGATTCACTCCGAATTTAATCCGCGTTCACTCCGCAAATTTTTTACAGTATAAAAAGTTAAATGATAATTATTTAAAATTATTAAATTAAAAAGTGGAAAATCATTTTGGGCCACTATAAAATTTTAATTGTCATTATTTATGAAATAATTAAACATGCAATTGTAACTTGAGAGTAATTTTGGTTTCATCAAAGTACTAAACCATAATTTCTTTTATTCAATTAAAACTTTTTATATTTATGATGAAAAATATATCTCACGCTATTTAGAATATGAGTAAAATTTTCATCATAATAAATAGTATAAATGTAGTCTTGCATTGAATGTAGTAAATCGTATATCGAAGTATATATAGGTCAACCTTGAGGGATATCGGTCAAGGTCTGTCTCGTAATGGTGTAGGGGAACGACAGGGGGTGGATTGAGGGATAAAAGAAGATCTGGAAATGGCCGTTGATATAAGCGATAAAGTCACTATTATTGATGCTCGGTATAATTGTTGCTTAATAAAGCATAGCTCCACAATAAATATGAGGGCCGGTAAAAGAAAAAAGAAATATAAAATAAAGATGAAAAACTCTTAAATCTTTGTTCCTTTACTATTGTTAACTTCTTAGTGATTTTTTATTCTTTTTCTCTCTGATTTCTAGCACTTTTATTATATAAGTTTTTCTTTTTTCTTTGTTTAGTCCTCTTTATATATATGTATATACTACGGATCATTTTTTTTGTATCGTAATTATTAATTTTTTTTTATTTATTTCAAACTGAAATATTCATTAACTATTTTAGTTAATGAAAAAAATTTAATTATTTTTAATCTACAATTTTAATTAATTTTTTTTAATTAAGTTGTAATTTTCTAAGAAGAAAATATTTAGATGATTAAAAATTTTTTAATTTATAGTATAATTTATTTAAATATTTTATTTTTTTTTATTTTTTATGAGTAAATGCATGACAATAAAGTTAGCAGACATTCAAAAATTTTTGGATTTTTTTTAACAAAAAATTAAATATTAAAAAAAATATTTTGAAAAATTGCACGTATAGTTTATGAAATTTCCGACGTGTGCATTTTTTTTTCATTATTGATTTAGTAAAAAAAATTTCTTTTAATTTTAAATGTCTACTAATTTTACTATCATGTGAATGCAGTAGACATCAGACAAATTTAAAATTATGAATAAATTGGGTAAATAATTAAAAAATAATATTTATAAAAAATGCACTTATTGATTTCAAAATTTTTTAAATGCGCATTTTTTAAAATTTTACTTTATTAATTATTTACTCTGTTTATTAATAATTTTAAATTTGTTTGATGGCTGCTACATTTACACTCATTTTTTTTTTTATAGTAAAACTTCTTTAGAAACATTGATAATAAAAACTATTCAGTCATATTCATCATAGACTTACATATAGAAATAAGCACTGCTGGTTTGCCAAGACTATGATTAGTTACAAGATACCGGTTACGTCATTCAAGACGCCTTACTGGCGCTCCAAAACTTTTATTAATTTTTTTTTATTAATTTTTCAATCCTTTGGCGTTTGTCCAAGACCTTTATATATTCCCATGAAAATATCTTGGACTCAAATCCGATCATTTGATATTTTAAAAAATTTTTTCAAATCTTTATCTAAAATTTTTAAAATTATAATTTAAAAAAAAACATTTGATATCACAAATAAATAAATTTTAATTTAATATTTAAAATTTTGATGAGTGCAAATAAATCGTTTATTTGAAAAACCCCATAAGTCAAGAAAACAAAATTTTTCAGGAAACACAAAAAACATTTTTCTGGAAAAACTTGCCATTAAAGTAATAAATAAATAATTGAAGACAATAATGTTAGCGTCTCTGAAAAAGATTCAAATAATAAAAATTCAATTTTATAATTGAAACTACTTAAAAAAATTATTTAAAGTTGACTGACTCATGGAGTTTCTCAACTAAACGGAAAAAAAAGTTATAATATCATTATTTTTTTTATTTTTTTCCACTCCAATCATTTATTAGACTGATAAAATGAAGTATAAAATATGTATTTGAACTCTGAAACCCAGAAATTACAAAAAATAATAAATAATTTAAACATTTTAATTAGACATATAACAGTCAAAAATAAAACAACATTTGAAATTTATTTCCAAAAAAAGCGCGAATTTTAAATAAAAAAAAAAATTATTTCTGTAAAACTAAAACTGCACATGTTTATATGAGAAACCCGATAAGTCAATGACTTATGGGGTTTCTCAATTAAATGAAATTGCTGTCACTCCGTTAATTGTTTTTTAAACGCTGATTTGATGCATATTTTTATTGATTTCTATGGGGGGACATCCAAAGAACCCAAAAATGCAAAAAACCCAATTTCGAAAAAAACGTGACTTATGGGGTATCTCAAATAAACGATTCAAATGTAGCAGACATACGACAATTTTTTTTTTATAAAATTTAAAAAAATGCATGTAGAGTAAGAGCACCAGTACCCAGTCTCTAACCAGTAGACAGCCGGTCATATACTTTAACATTGGCTCAAAATATATATAGACATAATTTAACATGAAGTGGCTGGCTACTGGTTTAGGGCTGGCTAATGGTTTGGGTCTGGCAACTGATTTGGGGCTGGGTACTGGTGCTCTTACCCTACTGAATTTTGAATTTTCTAAAAGTGGATTTTTTTATTTTTATTTTATAAACATTTTAATTTATTGTTTCAAAGTTTTAAAAATTGCTAGATGTCCGCTAACTTTACTATCATAAATTTTATTAGATAATTTTTTATGATAGAGCTAAAAAATTAAAAAAACTAAAAAAATCCACATGTAGAAAATTTAAAAATCTATAGGCGCATTTTTTTGAATTATTTTTTTTTTATAATTTATTATTTTGTAAAAATTCAAAAATTATTAAACATCAGTTAACTTCAGTATTCTTAAAAAAAAATTGGCATTAAACTGGGTAACTTGTAATAAGGCTGTGTTAGAATTCGTGAAGACCGTGTGAATATTGATCCGTTTGTTCTCTTACTTAATAAATATCTTTACACGTCTTTCACGGCTGATTTAATCGTATCATTGAAAGCTTTCATAGAGTTCACTCACGTAATTCATAATGTAAACCATCGTATTTTGATTTCTCATTATTCCATTTTATTCTTTTTTAAAAAAATTTACTTTCAATTTGAATGCCATTTAGTCTTCGGTTCTGCTGTCTGTTTCCCTTTTTTTATTTTTAATCAATAAAAATAATTTGAATTTATTTAAAACACCTTTCTTATATTGTATTGTATTAAATACAGAGTAAACTTAAGATAATATAATTTTTTTTTCTTTTTTTATACAGAAGACTAGTGAAATAAATATTTTATGTTAACTAATTATGTAAATTTCTAATCAAATAATTGTGCAATGTACTAATTATAAGTTTATTAATTTTTTTTTTTAAGTACATGACGGAGAAAATGGGTGGGGCTGAAGGAACAAAACTTGACGTAGATTTTGTTGATATGGAAAGAGTAAGTAAAGTTATATATTTTTATTATTAAAATTAAATTATGACTTAAAGTAAAAAAAAAAAAATCTGAAAAACAGTTGACCCTATGGGCCAATTCGAAAACTTCGAGCTCAAAAAATGAATGGACCGAAAAAATTTACATTTCACTGAAAAAAATGAGGAAAATTCAAATTTTTGTAATATTTAATCACAGATATCTTTTAAACCAATAGGCCGACTTTGACGTTTGAGTTAAAAATCGACGCAGTTTTTTAGTCTCTAACACTGAAATTTTTTTGAAAATAACCAATAAAACATTTTTGATTTTATTTAAGAAAAACACTTTTTTGAAATTTTTTTCTTTAACGATATCTCTTAAACAAATGATTCGATTTTTATGGTTGAGGTGGCATTCGACGCAGCTTATAGAGTTTTAAAGCTGCATAGATTTTGGAATCAATCTTCGAAGTAAGTAAGAAGTTATTTGAAAAAAACATTTTTTCAAAAATTTTATTTTTCAAATAACTCCGATCATACTGTACTGATTAAATCTGATTTTTCTCAGATTGTAGGAATTAATAAGTCGCTTCGAATGCCACCTCATTGATCTAAATCAGTTAATCCCTTCAAAAGATATACTATCTACGGACATACGTACACACATACATACACTCGGGATCATCTCGAAATTAGTCAAAATAGTTTCCTAGGATTTCAAAATGTCAAGATCTGTTAGAAATTCGACTTTCGAAAATCGGACTGTAACCAATAACTTCCTTTTTTTTTAATTTTGAATTTTCTTAGCGGGAAATTTAAAATACTAATAATTTTTTAAAATTTTAAATTTTCTTAGCGGGAAATTTCAAATACTTATAATTTTTTTTTAATTTTAAATTTTCTTAGCGGGAAATTTCAAATACTTAGAATTTTTTTTTAATTTTAAATTTTCTTAGCGGGAAGTTTAAAATACTTATAATTTTTTTTAATTTCAAATTTTCTTAGCGGGAAATTTAAAATACTAATAATTTTTTTTTAATTTTTATTTTAACAGAAAACAGATGTAACTTGTGAACTCGTAGAAGAATTACAAATGAAGACAAAAGAATTTTTGCAACCGAATCCAACCGCAAGAGCAAAAATGGCAGCAGTAAAAGGAATTAGTAAACTAAGTGGTCAAGCTAAAGCTTCGACTTATCCACAACCTGAAGGTGTTCTCGGTGATTGCATGCTATTGTACGGAAAAAAAATGGGAGAAGACAGTATTTTTGGTAGGATATTAAATTATTAATTTATTAGCAATTAATTAAAAAGGAATTTTTAATTTATTAATAATTAATATAATAAATTAATGTGTATTAAATATTATTAAAATACAGCGCAAGCTTTAATCGAAATGGGCGAAGCGATGAAACAAATGGCTGATGTTAAATATTCACTTGACGATAACATAAAACAAAACTTTTTGGAACCTCTGCACCATCTGCAGACTAAAGATTTGAAGGAAGTTATGGTGAGGTCGATTTATTAAAAAACTTTTTACGTTTCGTTGCATTAATACTTTTTTTTTACATCAACTAAGATATTTATTTATAACATAAATAAAAAAAAGTTTAATTATTAAATGTAACAACATTTAAATTAATATTAATACAGTAATTGATGTTAATTACAATATTTTTAGCATCATCGAAAGAAACTTCAAGGCCGTCGGTTAGATTTTGATTGTAAGCGACGACGCCAAGCAAAGGGTAAGTAACATATTTTAAATATTTTACAATATTTCATTTATTCATATTGAATTTAATTTAAAATTTTGAAATCGTTTTCTTTATCAACGAAATATAGTTCACATATTAATGCATGGTTGCATTATTCTATAATATATATATTGAGTATATTAATATTAATGTTAATTTTTAATGAATGTCATTTTATAAAGTATTATTATTTATTTATACTTACACTGTTTAAAATTTTCCTTAAAATTTAAAACAAATTACTCGAAGTTCCTGACGAGTTTAAATCAATCAGAAATATAAATTATAAATAAACTTATTTATATACTTTATTTTTACATAACTTTTAAATTCCTAGGGATAAATGTCATGAAAATTAAAATCACAATGGCTTTTATTTTATTTTTAGTAGATTTCATAGAAATCTATCTTTTGCATTTGTCCTCATGGTGGAATTTTCAAATAACTTTGCCATAATCTATCATAATTCATCGAGTAGGTTCCAAAAATACCATTGGTTCAAAAGTTTATATATATATATTAGGGTGGCCCAAAAAAACCGACTATTTTTTTTTTTACCATCTCGCATGAAAATTTGTTGGTTTACGATGTTTTAAGAAGCCTCTCCACAAATCAGCTCGATAAAAAATTTTTAAGAGGTCGCTCACGAATTTTGAAAATATAAAAAATGATCGAAATTCAGATTTTTATTTAAAAATTTTTTTTTTTCTCGTGGCAGTAATAGTTTATATTTGTAAAATCATGACTATGCTGAAAATTTCAGCCCAAAATTTAAATATTTAAACGGCGCTCAAGAATTTCGAATATTAACTGATAATATGTAACTAATAGTTTGATTTAGTTTTTATAACTCAATTATTGTCATTTCACTCAAATATAACTTTTGCATAACCAAAAATATTTAAGGGTCGCTCAAAAACGTCCAAGAGACTGCGCTCGGAAACATTCAAAATTCTTGAGCGCCGTTCAAATATTTAAATTTTGGGCTGAAATTTTCAGCATAGTCATGATTTTACAAATATAAACTATTGCTGCCACGAGAAAAAAAAAAATTTTTAAATAAAAATCCAAATTTCGATCATTTTTGATATTTTCAAAATTCGTGAGCGACCTCTTGAAAATTTTTTATCGAGCTGATTTTTGGAGAGGCTTCTTAAAACATCTTGAATCAACAAATTTTCATAAGAGACTCAAAAAAAAAAAATAGTCGGTTTTTTTGGGCCACCCTAATATATATGTAATATAACGCGCTTTGTTGCGACGACAGCGGCCACAATTTTTAACGGATCTTAATGAAACTTAGCACACTTATTCTATGAACGTGTAAAAAAAAAAAAGTTAGTATTATAAAAATTTTTTGAATTAAAATCCTACTCACCATCTTGATTCATTACACCGAACATTAATTTTAAAATATTCAAATTATATTTTTATCAAATATTATGCCTCAATTTCCTAAATTATGCAAACAAATCGATAGTAATGTAAAGTAAATAAATTAAATTAAATTTCCATGGCAATTATCCTCGAAAATCGATAAAATTTCTAACAGTGTAATATATTGACAAAGACGTTATTTTATTAATTTACCAATTGACCTTATTATGCATGGTTAACTTGGCACTAATTATAGCTATGATCAAAAACTCGGGCAGTCCTCACTTTGGTAGCCCAGCAAAATCGAGTTTCACGTCAACTCATGTGGGTATGTCTACAATACCCATAAAAAAATTATATTTATTTGATAAGCAATAAATATAATGTATAAATTAATATTTAATTTCCGTAAAAAATAAAAAAATAATAATAATAATGGGCTACTAAAACTAAAACCTAATTTGCTTTTAGATAACTTTTACTTTATCTCGATGGTTATTTTATTAAAACTTTATTTTAACAAATTAAAGCATGACTTTTAATTTAATAGATAGTATGAATAAATTTACCATGGCTTGTATAGTTTTATTTAATGAATTTTAATTATATTTTAGTATTAGTTATAGTTGGTATTATTTTATAAATTTAAACGCTGAAAAAGTTTATTGAATAATTTAGTGTATTATGATATGATATTTATTTAAGTGGCAATTTAATTATTATTTTTGCTATGAAAATTTTATTATTATTATTTCCGTGTCAAAATAAATCGTTCAAAAAAATTAATGACAGGGAACTTCAAAAATTTAGAGAATTCTGACTTTTGAGTTTAACATTTTTGGAACTTTAAAATAATTAAGAGTGTGATAAATTTTAAACTACTGTTAAAAATTTCTATTGTAATTTTACAAAAATGTATTGGATGCTAGTAGACAAAACATTGAGCCATAATTCAAATTGGGTATTGTAATTATACAAAATATTCTCCTGTATTTGCTTTGGAATATAACTAAGTAATTATAGTAATATTACAAAAAATTTTTGAGAGTTATTCTATTAATTTTACATTGTAAGTTTTGTGATTTTACAAACAATTTTTGATCAGCCAGGTTTGGAAAATTGCAATATCTCTCGTAAATTTTACCGAACATTTAAACGTTTTCTTTAAAGTAATTTTACAACATAGTAGTAAAAATAGTTCCACTATAGTGTAGACTTTTCTTGCGGGTTTCTATTATTCTTTTTAAATATTTTAAGCAAAAATAATTTGAATTGACAATTTTGTGAGTACATAAAAAGTTTTTAATTAGTTCCAATCACTTATTTTTTGAACTATTTTTTAACGAGTACGAAAAGTGAAAAAAACTGACCTTCCCGAAAAGTTCTAATAAAAGTAAAAAAATGTTGATAAATATTTTAAAATAATTTTTATTTTTTTTTGCCTCACCTAAATAATTCTGGCGAGAGTCCGAAATGTTCATAATTCCCCATTATTTTCTTTTCTTTTAATGTTCTTCAGGGGATTCTACGGTTTCCGTGGCGCCGCTAAATGACCGTAATTTGTTATAGAACTCGACGTAATAAAACTTTCTTAAAGAATAAAATTTTTCGATATCTCGCTTAGTTTTTGAGAAAAATGCTATTTTTTCCGAAAAGTGAAATATTTCATAGATTTTAATATCTTTAATTTTTTTGTATTTTTTTACGGAAAGTGCATTTGAAGACGAAAATTTTGAAAAAGACACGTCTAAGTCCATTTTTGAAGAAGTTATAGCTATTAGAAAAAAAGTATTATTTTGTTCTACTAGAATTCGCGATCATTTGGTGGTGCCACGGAAACCGTAGACTTCCCGTTCTTCAAATTCAAAAACTTGTCAAATCAAATTATTTTTGCTCAAAAAAAAAAAAACAAAGGCACAGGAAAAGTCTTTACCAGTTGAAAATTTTTTACTTTGTAATTTTTTCAAAGTTCCAAAAATTTTAAACTTAAAGTTCAGAATTGTCTCAATTTTGGAAGTTCACTGCGATGAACGTTTTTGGAACATTTTGGAAACGAATTTTTTTTTACATGGGTTATTATTAATATTATTATTATTATTATTATTGTTATTATTATTATTATTTATTTATTTATTTTGAATTATAGTAGAAGTTTGATACTGTCAATGCAAATGTGACTGACCCCAGTCTCCTTTAGGCCTCAAGATGATTAAATCTTTATATTATGATAAAAGAAAAAAAAAATAAATAAATAAAAATTAGTTTTATAGAATTGAGGCAAGTTGTCATTCCTGTAGTGCATTTTTTTAATAAAAGTACGAACGCAACGTACAGGTTCTCACGTTTCAGACGACGAGATTCGTCAAGCAGAGGAAAAATTCGCGGAAAGTCTTCACTTGGCCCAGATGGGAATGTTCAATCTTTTGGAAAATGACGTAAGTTATTAATTAAGCTTGTAGTTTAACTTTTAATTAATATTTTATTCAATGTTTTAGGTGGAACAAGTCGCCCAGTTAGCTACTTTCAGTGAAGGTTTACTTGAATACCACCAACAGTGCATTGAAATACTTAAAGTCTTAACTGAAACACTTTTAGAAAAGTAAGTTGATTATATAATATAAACATGAGTGTGAATGTAGCTGACAATTTTCAATTTTTTTTAATTTTTAAATTGTCACATATCTGCTCCATTCACTCATAATGTAAACATACCTTATCAAAAAAATCTATATGGAAATTCAGCCTAGATTCCTATGTGAGTTTCCACATGTCGTTTTCGGATGGACTCCCATATGGTTTCCTATAGGAATATTAATCTGTTTTTTTTTTTATTTACGCGTATCAATAGACGATTGGCATGGAAATCCAAATACCCCGGATTCCATAGAAATTATTTATATGGAAATCCAGATTTTTATGTAAATTTCCCACATAGAAATTCATATATTCAAGTTCCTATATGGGAATCCAGATTTCCACAGTTTTCTATGTGAGTTTCCTTCACGAGAATCCATGTACTCAGTTTCCTATGTAGATTTTCCACATAGGAATCCAGATATCCATGTCCTACATGGATTCCTACATAAATCCTTACTTTCCTATATGGATTCCTATAGGTTCCCATACAATCCCCCATGGATTTTGTTGATAGAGTATACCCTAGTTGTGATATCAAGTTCCTATATAGAAATCCCGGTACCCAGTTTCCCATATGAAGTTCCTACACGGAAATCCCACAGTTTCCTATGTGGATTTCCCTTATGGAAATCCAGATATCCATGATTTCCTACATGGATTCTTATATAAATCCATGCACTCCCATATCAATTCCTATGGATTCCTACATAAATTCCTATGGGTTCCCATGTCATCCCACATGGATTCTTATATAAATCCATAAACTACCATATTAATTCCTATGAATTCCTCCATAAATCCTTACTTTCCTACATAAATTCCTATGGGTTCCCATGTCATCCCACATGGATTCTTATATAAATCCATAAACTACCATATGAATTTCTATGAATTCTTACATAAATCCCTACTTTTCTATATGAATTCCTATGGGTTCCCATGTAATCCCACATGGATTTTTTGGTAGAGTAGAAAATAAGATACTGAAGTTAGCCAACGTTTAATAATTTTTTTCAAAACGATAAATTATAAAAAAAAACATTTTAAAAAATTGCACCTCTAGTTATTTGAATTTTCTACCTGTGCATTCTTTGTAATTGATTCGTAAAAAAAAAAAATCTGAAAATTGTTAATTATCTACTAACTTCAGGATCATATAAATAATAACAATTTAATAGCAATTAAAATTTTTTCATTTGAAATAAAAATATTTAAGGAGATTATTTAGAATAACTAGCTCATGGAATCAATAATTTATAACAACGTTGACTTTCAAGTATCAGCTTATTATAAATCCTTTGGCGTATAATAAGCGTTTGCTTTGATATTAAATGAATTTATTTGTTATCTCATCGCTAAATCGATTGTTATAACTTCCAATTGAATCTTTTATAGAAGAAATACAATAAATTATTCAATTCAATGACTCGTATTTTTTATTGAATCGAGTTTAATAAAAAGTAATAATTGCACTCAGGAAAGACGAGGCAGCCAATCGACCGAAATTGGAATTTGTTCCCAAGACATTAGCAGATCTAAATGTGGAAGGATTGTCTCTTGGGGATGGAATGAATGGTGGGAACTTCTTTCTTCACGGTAAAACAAACATTTAACACACAATACGGATAAACATACAACGCTAATGTTTTATTGTTATACGTGTTTATTTACTTTATTAATATTTATCGTACTGTTTTATTCGAATGCCAGTTTGGTGCCCTGGTTTCCTCATTTCTTTGTCGATAAACTTTATATTTATTAATTATTAACTAAATAATTTATTCTATTTCTCACTAATTTTACTATTATCAAGCTGATTGGTTGCTTTATTTTTAAGGTGATTAATTCAAAATTTATTACACAGAAAAAAAATTTTTTTACGCTAAAAATTTTTACTTGTCCTCAGAAATTTTTTGCATCATGCATTGAAAATTAAAATTTTCTTGAGCCGTGTGAGATTTCTGTCAGGTTTCTAATTGTTATAAAATTACACAGAGAAAAAAAAACAGGTAATTTTCCTATGTTGCATAGTAATATTTCCTATGTGCACATAGAAAATTCTACTATGTTAACACAGTAAATTTTCCTATGTATATAAAGTTTTAAAACAGATATTTCCTTACATATATATTAGCTTGCTTACTACAAAAAATATAATTTTTTTAAGATAAACTTAACTTCAAACCTGAAAGTTAGCGACATGAAATTAATAGATGATAAAAAAACATAATTTACTAGATTAAAATGAATATTGACTTATAAATGATTAGCGCAAGTCAAATCAACTCTTATTTAAATTAACTGATTAAATCACTACACATTATTGGAATATATAAACAATTTATTTTGTAATAATTGGTGTAATACAAAAAAAATTTGAGTTCTCTGTCTAAAGGCTTCATTAAAACTAAACCGGATTAATCAAATTAATGGTTCATTTAAAAGCGTTTCGATTGGTGAACGTCTTAGTCATACCAACTTTGTCAGAATTTTAATTTTTGAATATTAGAATTTTTGAAAAGAAAAAAAAACTCGTTCTCTTATAATTTTGCAGCACACAAATTTTTCCTATGTTACATAGTAATTTTTGTATGTTAACATAGTAAAATTTCCTATGTTTACGTAGGAATTATTCCTATTTTAACGTAGTAATAATTCCTATGTTTGACATAGGAAAAATTCCTATGCTACAGAGAAAAAATGACTGTGGTAACATACACTGTAAAAAATCACCGGGGTAAGTCCAAACGGTGTAGGTGTTAAAATTATCGGTGTTAAATTTACCCCTGAAAGCGGTGTGAAAATAACGCCGTCACCGGTGCAAATATTCTAGACCGGTGTTAAAATAACGCCGCCGCCGGTGTAGATATCCTTTACCAGTGTTAAAATATTTTACTTTGTGAATATTTTTACTTACTCGATCACTATACTTGTTAATAAATAATATTCTTTATTAATTTTCATAGAGAACTGACATTTTTTGTGTTTTACATCTTTAAAGTTAATAATCCAAGCGGACGCAGTTTACCCTGCTTTTACACCGGTTATCCCGCTTTTACACCGATGTTACTCCGTTTTTACACCGGTTACCCCGCCTTTACACCGATTTTACTCCGCTTTTACACCGGTTACCCCGACTTTACACCGCTTTTACACCGGTTACCCCGATTTAACACCGGTATTTTTAACACCGGTGTAATTTTATTTTAACACCGGGTGGAGTTAAAATGAGTCCATTTTTAACACCGCTCTTTTTACAGTGTAGGAATAATTCTTATGTTGATGTAGGAATGTTTCCTATGTTGACACAGTAACTTTTATTACACTGTGAAAAATTCCCAACAAATTTTACTATGGGTGCATAGTAACACTGGACTATAAGGAAGCTGGTACAAAATTTACAAGTGTCCCATAGTAAACGTATGCACATAGGCCACAATCGTGTAGTCTGCGCATACGTTTACTATGGAGCACTTGTAAATTTTGTACCAGTTTCCTTATAGTCCAGTGTTACTATGCACCCATAGTAAAATTTGTTGGGAATTTTTCACAGTGTATGTTAACATAGGAACTTTTCCTATGTATTATAGGGAAATTTTCTATGTAACATAGTATTTTTTCCTATATTTCCTCAGGGAATTTCCCTATGTTTACATCGGAAAAATTCTTATGTCCACATAGTAATAGTTACTATGCCAACATACGAAAAATTACTGTTTTTTTTTCTCCGTGTATAATTAATTTTTTTACTAATGTATAATAAAACTGTAGTCACTCTGATAAGAAAAATTTTTAACAGAGTTACTAAAGTAGATAAGCGATTTCCGCCGTTGCCCGTAGTCTAAACTCATGACGAGGTATAAGACCCGGGCCTTGATGACCTAAAATAATTTGAGATGCGGATGCGGATGCCGAATAGTCAGTTAGCCGACGAATATCTGAGGCCCCGGACCTTTGTCCGGTGACCGACTGATTTTAAATTCAATGTCTCATTTAAATATATATTTGAATTCATTTTAAATTTAGTATTATTCAAATCTAAAACTCAAGTAAAATTAAAAAACTATGAGTCGAACAGTGACATCTCAGGTCTATCGACTTTCCAATTATGTCCACCTAGACAATATTCAAGTCTCATTTAATTAATTAATTAATTAAACGAATTAACATTTAGTCAGAATTTAAATAGATCACAGGTAATTGGACAATAAAATTTGTTTAATTAATTAGCAAATGAAATATGGGTTCGGAATAAAAATCTTTTCTACATACATTATTTTACTTGACTACTTTCATGTACTAGTTATGGTAATATTTTACAATTTGTTTATAATGATTTTATTAGAGCAAAATATACATAAATTTGTATTTATGGATGTATTTTTCAGAGCCTGATGAAGACTCAATAGAGTCGAAACGTCACGATTGTTTTTTTTTTTTATTGTCCAATTACCTGTAATCTATTTAAATATTGTTTGAATTTTGGATGCGATAAAATGGAAAAAAATTAAGTCAGAATGTTACACAAGAAAAAATTTTTGTGGGCGAAAAACTTCTTTTTTTCTGTGTAAAAAAAAAAAAAAAAACAAATAATAATACACTAACACATGCACCGTCATTTAAATTACTTACACATATCTTATTTAATATATGTTATGTGTATAATTATCCCATACTTGAATGTCTATCCTGATCCTCTGTAGGAGCAAGTCGAGCTGGGTCTCCGGTTCATGGGGACGGGAAGCGCTCACAGCTCGAGCTATTTCCGGCCGGAAACCCACCGCAATCTACCAATGGTAAATTTTGCATGGGGATAATTTATTTTTTGCATCATATCACGATCACTGTAATATCGCTTTAATTGATTGATTATGTATTAATAATTATATAATATGACATTTATAAATTATATTATTTCAGGGTCAATTCATTTTTTTTTCTCGATAACGTTCTCGTAAATCCCTTTTTTTTTGTATCCAAGATCATGGAGATTTTTTTATTCATCAGCATGCTGGAGTTTTATTTTTTTTATATAAATTTTTTTAATGTTTATTTTTTCATAGGATAAAGTTCTCCATTACCCCCTTGTATATTTTGTTAATAAAATTAATTTATGAAGTGAATAAGTAATTTTTTTTTCATTTTTGTGATAGACATCAATTTGTTAAAAATAATTTTTTGAAAGCTAATAGTCGAGGGGGTTGGAGACAGAGTAGTTTAGTTTATTGCTAATAGTTAAATTTTAATTTTTTTATTCAGGTAGAGGTAGAGAATTAGAAAATTTTTTTTTCAATGTCAATAATTAGTATTTTATTTAGACAAAACCAGCTGATGAATAATGATTAAGAAATTATTAAATTGATGATACGAAATGAATTAGTGTACAGGGATGCGGGAATAGTTCGCTTACGAATATCGAGGTTCTAATTACCCAGATAGCAAAATAACGTCTTGATGAGTTCTGAATGAGTTCTTATTTATGATTTGAACGTCTTATCAACATCTTAAGAGGGATAGCCACTGTGAGGATCGAAAAAATAGAGGATTTTCGGGATTTTTTTGACTGGGATAATAAAGGAATTTGGGGATCGGGTTTTTTTTGTTTCATAAAGTATTCATTGAAAATAATTCTCCTAAATTTTTATTAAAAAATATTATGTTGTTACAAAATTATAAGCATTTTTGTGAAGCACCAAAAAAATTTCCCCCACCACGGTCTCACCTCTAACTCAAAAACGAATTATTTGAAACAAAAAAAACAAACTGCGTTGTATTCTGCACGCATGTGGTTATCGTTCCACGTAGGGGATTTTGAAAATTTTGATTTGAAAGAAAATGGCGACATATTAAAAATTTTTTCGTTTTTTTAAATCATTTTTTTGGATTCAAACAACCCAAAAAAATCTTAAAAATCAAAATTTTCAAAATCCCTTACGTGCAATTTTAGATACTGAATAGACGAATATGGGGAAAAAAAAAGTTGCGAATCGATTCATTTTTATGCAAATTACAGATGAGACCAGTTCAAAAAAAGTAGTTTCGAGAAAAACGCGTTTAAAGTTTTTAGTCGATGCAACGGTCAGTTGACGCGCTGTCACAAAAATGACTATAACTCGAAAAATATTCGGAATTTTTATATAAAACTCTAGATACATATTTTTGAATATATAAACTTTGTTTTAATAAAAAAAATTTTTTTTGTAAATTTCACAGTGGCTATCCCCCTTAAAAAAGTCTTTAAGAAGTTCTTGAGATGTCGAATGAGCCACCTAGCGAACTCAGTAAGACGATTTTAAAAAGAGTTCTTTTTTTTGACTTCGCAAATAAGACTGCAGTATGAATTTACTATAACGTCTTAAGGAGCTTCTAATTTTGACTTCATAAAGAAGTTAAAAAAAGATTACATTTAGACGTCACAAAACTGACGTCTTATTTATGGAGTCTTCAAGAACTTTTAATTAAGAGTTCTTAAAAATGACACCTTTAAGAAGTTATTAAAAGACTTCTTGAGGACGCCTTCAAAAAGACTCCGTATAGAAGTCATTCCGACTTGAATGCTGTCCGGGTAGCAAATTGTCCAACTCTATTTCAGAAAATCCTCCATTTATGCGAAAAAAAAGTAATTTAAAAATTCATTTTTCATGTAAAAATCAATTCCATATCTAGTATATGTACAATATTTTTGTCTAGGTTACTAAACTAATATTAAGTTAGACAATTTGCTACTTAGAACGTCGATATTCGATTCAAAAACGATTCGCACATCCCTATTAGCGTAGCTTTAGTTACGAGACTTAAATTACTAGGGTATTATTATTGTTGATTGATTGCTTTAAAAATTCAGTTAAATTATAGATGAGATATTTGAATTTATTGCATATTTTTAATGATTTGATATTTAACTTTCAGCATCTCCATTACCGTCTCCTAGTAAATCACCAGCAAGAACGCCAATGCCCAAACAACCTTGTTGCACGGCACTCTATGATTTTGAGCCTGAAAATCCGGGTGAACTTGGATTTAAGGTATTCAAAAATACTCAATTTTTTAAATTTTAACTGATTGTGATATAAAATTTAGATGAAATATATGTGAAGCCAAAATATTCGTAACGTAGTTGGCTAAGAGCTCAAAACAGCAAAAAATGTACACAATTGACACAGCAATATACATTAAAAAATATATATGAAAAACGAAACGCGCGAAACATGTACGCTAGTATATAATAAATACATGACCAAATTTTTGGGCCTAAAAATTTAAATTCAGCGCGTTGTTCGCAATCTCCACAAAGCTTTAAAACAAATTTACTTAATAAAATTGGTATTAGAGATGAATCATCACTTAAATTTAGCAATAATACTTTTTGAAAGACAGAAGACTAGATTGTTTTGTTCAACAGCACTTAAAACTATCAGTGTCCTTTTTAAGAGTCAGAAGACTAGATTGTTTTTTATAATTTCTTCTGCGCTACGACATCTTTTGACGGATAATGAAATATAGAAGACAGGGAACGTGGTATCGGGACTCTATAAACTTGTCGTAACATCTCTATGCAAGACCCTTCTACTAGACTGTGTCAAAATAAGTTTTTATTTTTTTTTTCGATTAAACGTATCTTAAAAGTTTCTTCAATATAAAAAAAAATTCTCCTAAAGTTTAAGCTCAATATCTCAAAAATTGAGTTGGCGCAAAGGGGGGTCTCCTTTCCCATTTAAATAACATTGTAAAAATTTTTTTATTTTAATTTTTAAAATAACTACAAGAAGAAAATTTTTTTTTCAATTTTGCTTTCGACTATCTTATAGGAAATTTGATTCTCTACAAAATTGTCTATGTCCATTTTTTTTCTAAACTCAACAGAAACGAAGTTACAGAGGGCCGAATAGGAGGAAAAAAATAATTAATGAATTAATAACAGAAAAAAAATTATTAGTTTAACTTATCAATTAATTAACTCAATATACTTCATTATTCATAAAAAATTTTCGAATTCAACATTATTTCGAATTAATAACAAAACAAAATTTACAATAAAACAGAAATTAATTATAAATAAAACAGAAATTAATTATAAATAAAACAGAAATTAATTATAATTATAATTAATTTCTGTTTTATTGTAAATTTTGTTTTGTTATTAATTCGAAATAATGTTGAATTCAAAAATTTTTGATGAATAATGAAGTATATTGAGTTGATTAATTGATAAGTTAAACTAATAATTTTTTTTCTGTTATTAATTCATTAATTATTTTTTTCCTCCTCTTCGGCCCTCTGTAACTTCGTTTCTGTTGAGTTTAAAAACAAAATGGACGTAGACAATTTTGTAGAGAATTAAATTTCCTATCAGATAGTCGAAAGCAAAATTGAAAAAAAAATTTTCTTGTAGTTATTTTAAAAATTAAAAAAAAAAATTTTTTACAATGTTATTTAAATGGGAAAGGAGACCCCCCTTTGCGCCAGCTCAATTTTTGAGATATTGAGCTTAAACTTTACGAGAATTTTTTTTTTTATATTGAAGAATCTTTTAAGATACGTTAAATCGATAAAAAAAAAAAAAACATTTTGACACAGTCTACCTTTTACTAAAGTAGCCTTCAGCGGAGACGGTTATTTTAAATATCATTTCTGTCACTTAAGCCTTATTACCCGCGGGTACTTTAATTTCCTTTATATCTTAATAAAAATTTAAAAAAGTGTAGTAAGTATTGAATTAAATAAATTAAAATGTTTCAGGAAAATGACACAATTACATTGATCCAAAGGGTTGATGATAATTGGTTTGAGGGAAGTGTAAATGGTCGCACAGGATATTTCCCTGTGTCATATGTTCAGGTTGTTCAGCCATTGCCATAAGTAAAGCACGATTACATCGATGCCAAAGATAAATAATTTAGTGAATTACCACCTCCACTATCAACAAGAATGTCCAAGATAAAAAAAAGTAATGAGTTGATAAATGAAACGATAACTATTCTTTAATAGCCTAAACAGTATACTGATTCGCATAATGATTTTAAGCTTCCTTCTTTTCATGAAAGCTTTCAAATGAAAATTTTATGAAATTATATACCAACACAAGTTACTATAATATATCTTTTGCAGATAATCGTTCTCTCCATACCTACGTTAATGTACATAAATATATATACCTATATATATATATATATAAATATAAAATGTTATCGTGTCTTTTATTGAGGTGAATAATAATTTTTTCGATAATCACGCGAAAAATAAACACTTAATTCAATGCATAAGACATAAAAATGATGATAATGATAATAATATAAATGATAATAAGCATGAATTATAAAATTGAAATTTCCGATTCATAAATTTCCTGTTTAAAAAATCCTGTTGATTCTGATTACTACTATTTCGTGTGTTGATCTTTCTCTTTCTTTCTTTCACTTGTCTATATTAATCTCTAAGATAAATATTTTAATGGATTTTAAAAATACTGACTACATTAAATATTTATTAAAGAATTCCATTACCCGTAAAAAAAAAAAATGGTAAGAAAAAGGTGGAAAAATGGTGACTATTTAAAACTTCAAAACGTGACAACGATGAACTTTTTTTAAACTTTTGAAAATTCAAGGAAAATTAATTGATTTAATACACGGTAAAAAAATTTTCGGAGTGAGTTCGGAGCGGATGAATGTTTCTTTATTTAATCTCGGAGTAAAATTTACTTCGAAGGGGAGTTTATTTTAATATTAAAACTCCGAATCGCGAAGAAATAAAATCCAGATCATTCTGAAATCACTCCGCCCCATACGAAAAAAATATATATCCGGATATATCCGGACAAATCTGAATAAATGAGACATATATTTATATATATGCAACATATTCCAGATTTGCCCGGATATATCCGGATATATATTTTTTTCGTATGGAGCTAGAAAAACAAACCTCATTTACTCCGTATGTGGAGTGATTTTTTCTCAAACTCCAGAACTCCGAGTGATGGAGTCAATTCATAGTCACCGCGGGAAAAAAAAGTTGATACCTGAGCATATCTAATTTTATATGCGTTAAATATCGTGTAAAGAATTTTCATGTCTCTTCTTACCTGACTATATCTGATTTTATGAAAGTTAAATAACTTGTAAGAAATTTTATGTATTATCATATATGTTCATTCTTGACCATATCTGATCTTACACAAGTTGAACATCATGTAAAATTTTTTTACGTTCCTTCATATATGATCATATATGACCATATATATTCTTATCCGGCCTGTATATCGGTTAAAAACTTTTTATGTATCTTCATATATGTTCATATATATATCCATATACAATCTTATATGGTCATATCTAATTTTATATAGCCAGGTATGAACTTTTTTTTCCCGGGACTTCGAATTCACTACCGATTTTTTAGTGTCCTATCAAAATATACTAAAAAAAAAATATGAGAAATAATTAAAAATCATTTTTTTTTTACTGTATTTTGCACTGAAAAAAACGATAAAATTTATCACTTTTAATGAAAAGTCACAAAAGACGAAAAATATTCATCTATACACTAAAAATTTTTTGGATGCGGTCCAGTATAAATGACAGTAAAAATTTTGTTGCAAAATTCAATCGGAAAATAACAATTTTTTTTTTTTAACTTTCCGATTTCCGATCAACTTTCAATCGAATTCATCCGAAACTTTCCGATTCAGAAGTTTAAAAAAATTTTCTCGTTGTGTCATATTTTGAAGTTTAAGCCAACGTTTTCTCAACGATTTTTTTTACACGGGTACTTGTAATTATTATTATCGCTAATAATGATAATAATAAATAAAAAAAAAGACAGGCTTGAATAAGTAAAATAATACGTAATAATTAACGAATATTTTGTATAAATATTTAAGATATTGAATCGAAAAATGAATTTCGTTTAAATTTTAGCTCAAATTTTTTGCAATAAAAATTTAAGTAAAGTAATAATATGTAAATTAGTATTTTAAATAAGTTTATAAAGTATTTATTAAAATTATTTTGTCAGTATTTAATATTCGCGGTAAGAAAATTTAAATAATTTTTCCCATCAGTTTTAATTGGATCTTTTAATCAGGGTTTTTAATTTCAAGTTAATGAGTTTGAACGATGATTATAATTTTAAGTAGTAAACTTACGTATTTTTAAGTTGCAGTAGAGAATTCTGTAAATTTTTTTTTAATTATTTAATTGATAGAGTAAATTATTGTAATTGTAGTTTGTATGTAGTAGTAATTTAGTGCGCATCAGTGAGTGAACGATACTAGTAAATTTAAAAAATTATTACGATTGAATTTTTATAACAATGAATTTATTTTTACCCAGTTCTTTAATTTTTATAGAATCGTTTATTGTTAAAATTTCTAATTGCCAAAAAAATTAATTGTTGAATTTTTTATTTACTAGTAAACTTTTTTGATAATTTATTTACTAATTAACTTTATATACTCAAGTAATTACTTACAATAACGTACATTAGTTATTATTATGTTGTTACTTTTTAAACTTAGATCTGTTATTATTATATTTGTTTACTTACGCGTAAAAAAAAAAACGTGAATTAATTTGTACATGATTATGAGTTAAGATTAATTGTATTTGTATTATAATTATTATTTATTAGTATGTTTATTCATTGATGTTTTTTTTATATAAATATTGATAATTGTATTGGTGTGTATGATAAAAAAATTGTAATTAAATATAATAATCATATAAATATTTAAATAATTATTTAATATTTAATATGAATTATTTCATTTTACGTTTTTGTATTAATGATAAAACGAGAGAGTGAAAGAAAGATTGAGAAAATAATAAACTCATAATAAACTTTTGAATTTAAAATAATGAAAAAAAAAATTAATTATTGACGTTGACGAAAAAAAGTATCCGAGTTATTCACCTGAAATTAAATATTTAAAAAATGAAAGTAAATTTATGAATTTGGTTAAAATATATCTGTTGTCATATGGTTTTAGATATATCTCTTTAATCGATACATTTTTCTTAAGTGTATAAAAATATAAATTTAAAAAAAAATTAAACTCGAGTAAAGAGCAACCTTAGAGTGCATTTATAAATCATAATACATATAAATATATATATGCAGGACGTCATTTACATAATTATATCGCTCTATTGAGTTCCATTAAATATTTCTTATATAAAATTCAGTATAAAAATAAATTATCTCTACTTTTTTTTTTTCATTTAATTTTTTTTTTTAAATTTCCTGTGTAACAAAAAGTTTTGTCCAAAAAAATTCCAACGAAAGTTCGACGTGGAACTTCTGAATTTGAGACAGATTAGAATTTCAAGTAGAACTTTTTCTGAACATTTGTGATTTTGATAGAAAAAAAAAAATTTATGTTTTCAAAAAAGAAAGTTTTCAAAATGTATTTTTACCTTTTACCCATAAAAATAAAAAAACGTCTATAAAAATTCAAAATTCAAGGTGTTGATGTTACATTCCGGGGTATCATCCCAGATTGATTAAAAATATAAATAAATTTTTGTTATTAATTTAAATGTTCAGGTTCCCTGGTAGAAATTTTTCGGAATTTTCTCTGAAAAACTCAATTCTAAAGTTCTAAAGACTTTTTCAGAGTTTTTCAGAGAAAAGTCCGAAAAATTTCCACCAGGGTTGACATCATTGGGGGTCTATAGACCCGAGGCGTGTCCGTCGTCGATTATTAGTGATTATAATTTGCTATAGATGTTCGTCGGCTGACTGTCTGTTCTGTCTCCGCAGATCCAATACAAAAAAATTATAAAATTATAAATCGTCCAACGTCGCAAGATCGTCGTCGAGGCCCGGGTCTCATGCCTCGTCATGAGTTTAGACTACGGGCCACGACGGTGTTCGCGGAATCTCTTATCTGCTGTAGTTACTCTGTTGAATAATTTTTCTTCATTAGAGTGACCAAAGTTTTATTGTATATTACCAATGGAAATTTAAAAATTTTTATTTAAATATAATTAAAGCCAGAACGTAACATTGAACTTTTTCAAAATGAGGGTAAAATGTAGTAAAAATATGTTTTAAAAACGTTCTTTTATTACTTAAGTTTCCCTCACATAAAATCCTAGATAAATTTTTTATTTTTTTTACTATCAATCAAAATTACAAAAGTTCCACTCAAAGTTCTAATCTGTCTCAAGTTCAGAAGTTTCACGTCGAACTTTTTCAAAATCTTTTTGGAACAAATTTTTACACATGGGTGGTTTTAGTTAGTGGGTAAAATTGGAAAAAAAATTTTGAAAGCAAGGGGCGTATAAAGCCCTATGTCATTTTGGCTTTCAAAATTTTTTCTTTTTAATTTTGGCCATAAAATAAGTCTACAAACGATTGTTCAAAAAAAGCTCCACTTAAAGTTCTAATTTGCCTCAAATTCAGAAATTCCACGTCGAACTTTTTCTGAATTTTTTTTATACGGTTATCAAAATATTTTTTTTTGAATTTACTTTATTGACTTATTGTTTTCCAAAAATTAATTTAAATTATAAATATCAAAGTAAATAATTTTTATTCTGTAATTTATATAAGAAATATATACTAGTTAGTTCACGACTGTCGATTTTAGAAAACTCTGTATCGTCTTACATCGTCAGTAATGATATTTATATATTAGAATGAATTATTTATAAAGATAAAATAAATAATGACGATGATGACAGTGATGAAAAATTATCATTCCTGATTAGAAAAATAGTATTATTGTTATACAGAATTTAAAAAAAAATAAATAAAAAAATGAAAAAACTTAGAAGGAAAATAAAGCAAAGGATTTTTAGTTAACTGGAATAAATATTTACAATTCCATGTTTTAAGTATATAAATATGTATTATTGAGAACAATAAATTAATGGAAATAATATTCATAAATTTATGTTGTCTGACGTTAAATTTTTAATTCGACGGCTGGAGTATTATGGCATTTATTAAATTAAAAAAAAAAATAATACTGTTATTAATTTTGTTAATTATGTAGAAATTGTAGAGCAAGTATGAGTTTAAAAGTTTAAATAAAAATAATTAAATATCTTGAATATTAATTATTTAAGAATGACAGAGATGGGCCATTTTTTTTACTTTTAATGATTTTGTTGATAAATTTTTTTCAAATTAAGGGTGTGCATCCCTACAGAGAATTTCTTTACATTATAAAATCTCACAAAGTTTTTCCTACACGAATCAATTCTACAGATAAATTTTACATCGCAATAACTCTACAGAAGATTATTTTCTCATCGTTCCATCTCTGCATGAGAACATCTCTCATATTAAAAATCTTTACAGAGATAAACTCCACAGAGATCAACTCTAGAGCGATCATTTTTACATGGCGGTAAATTCAAACAATAGAATTTTTGTTTTGACATTTTATTAATAAAGTTGGTTTGTTATATAAAAGAGAGAATGAATGAAAGTGAAATTAAATTATTTAAATATTACAAAAGTGACGACTCATCTCGACACAAATAAAATATATCAATAAAATGTAAAAACAAAAATTCTACTGTTCGAACTTCGCGCCATGTAAAAATTATCGCTGTAGAGTTGATCCTGTAGAGACTTTTAATATGAGAGATGTTCTCATGCAGAGATGGAACGATGAGAAAATAATCTTCTGTAGAGTTGTTGCGATGTAAAAATTTATCTGTAGAGTTAAATCGTCTAGGAAAAACTTTGTGAGATTTTATAATGCAGAGAAAGTCTGTAGGGATGCACCACCCAAAATCAGTAGTCAATAAAAATTTTTGAAATAAAAAAATATAATTTTTACAGTAATTATTATCGTGATTAATTAATAAAAAAGAGGATTAATGTAGAAAATATATTAATTACAAAGTACAAAGATTTTAAATAATATGAGCGTTTAATAAAATTTATTTCATTAAAATAATTAAAATTATTTATCATCAATATTTAATTATAAAAAAAAAACATTTTCATTGCAAATAAAAATAAAAGTAATAATTTAAATTATTATTGAATTGATAATTAATTTAAAATTTATTATTGACAAGTAAAAAAATTATTTAACAATAAAATAAGAAAAATTTTCTACCCTTGATTAAGAAAAATGATTTAATCCAAGCTAAGTGTATATCTATATATTAGTCGATTCAAATTTTTCTGAATCATTTCAAATAATTTTTCTTAATCAGGGACATTAATCCAAGTAGAATAGAATTTTTAAAATAAAAATATAAACAGTATATGTATAAATATTAACAAACGGTCTAAAAATAAATTAATTAAAATATAAAATTATTAAATATCTTAAATATTGTTCGGCCCGCCTGTCTTACATCTTAAAATTTGGAATTATGACGTTGCTCTAAAACTTCTCTGTACCCAGACAACTCCGTAGCAATTCTCTACCTAAAATATGTCTATCGTAAAACAAATCTATCTTTAATAAATCAAAAAAAAAAAAAAAAAATTGATATTTGAAACAATGAATAAGAAATTTACTACTTTCAAGTACGAAACTTGAACCATTTACTGAAAATGTATGAAGATAAATCGGAATATATCAGGATGGGTGTAGATGGATGAGGATAATCATGTATTTTCCTATTCATTTCCACAATTATTCCTCGATTTCCGACGTCAGAAATCGCAAATTGCAAATCTCAAATTCGACTCCATCGTCCATCTTACGGCATTAAATTGATTACTCCAAAAGATCTAAATTCAAAACAACTCTCGTTAAGCTCAAACTTAACTCCGATCTTTTCTATTTAAGGCTGTCCGAAATAACGGTATCCTTTATCGACTTGACTATAAAATCATCAGTAACTGAACAAACTTGTTAGTTTCCGAGTAAAAATAATTCGTTCTAAAAATTTTCAATTTAAAGTTCAGAATTATTTCAAATTCGAAGTTCACTATCATGAACATTTTGGAAAATTTTTTGAACGAATGATTTTTACACTGGTAGTTTTGTTTTCGATAAACCTCCCTAATTAAAAATTACGATTGGAACCTCTGAATTCCGATTGACTCCGACTGCATCCGATTGAAACGATAGACTTTCAAACGGAATTCATTGGTTTCAATCGGAGTTTTTAATCAGAGATTTCAGGTAGAGAAATACTACGGAGCTTTGCGTATAGAGAAGTTCTAGCGACCTGTCATAATGCCTAAAATTTATTGTGAAAAATAAACCATGATGAAGTTCATACTCTGTCAATTAAGAATAAAGGTAATAAAGAAAATAAACATAAAAAAATAAGTAATGAAAATAAAAATAATAGCGATAAAGAGTGTAAGGCAATAAGACCTCTGTAAAAGGCTAAAGTTGAGATTCAGGTGACAGAATTTACTTACAGAAACATAATTTATTATGATGAAGTAAAATAATCGATATTATTAAAGATACTGAATCGAATTGCTTGCAATTAAATGCTCGAATTAATTTTCGTCATTATATCTCTTTAAATCGAGCGTATGAAAAAAAATAATTAACAACTAAATGCAATTATAAATAAAAAAAAAAAATTAATTAAATATAACTAAAAATTGGTATTCTATTCTATAAATGTTGGCTATTGTTAAAATTGTTCAACGCGAAGCTTTGTCGTAATATATAAGTATATATTAATATATTCTTATTATTGGAAATTCCCTTTCGCGTTTTATTTTAAAAAATATCAATTGAAGGTGGACATATATACATAATATTTACGACTTAAAGCTATTTTTACGTCCAGCGAAAAGTTATTTTAAACGACAAAGTTTCTCGTAATTTTAATTATAATGTAAAATGCAAGTTCTATTTATTTGTCGTAATAATTTAATTTATTTAAAAAAAATAAAAATACAAAAAAAAATGGAGTATATACGACAAATTTATAAGAACGTAATTCTACTGTGAGAAAATCGAAGGAAAATTAAATTCATTCGATTTGTTGCGAAAAAAAAAATTGCCACTCTGTACTTGCGATCGAAAATTTATTCAATTAAATATTTATATTGTTCTGATTATTATTAAAAAATTTTTTGAGGTAAAATGAATTTTGACGGTAGTATAATTTCATAAAAAAGTAAATTAAAAATTTTTTTATGTAAATTATTTAACATTTTTTGAGAATATTTAATTTCTTTGTATATTGTTAAGTTTTTAAGATCGCAGGATAAAAAGAGTGACATTTTAAGACAATACTACGATTAGTTACACTTATACTTCTAAATTTAATCTAAATATAATAATAATATCAGATTCCGAATAATTAATTATCGGTAAATACTAAAATGAATATTACGATAACGGTAATTAAGAAATAAATTGTGCTCTATGTCCATTGTGTATTTTTTACTTGTCTATTTTTCATTATTTTTTTCATTTTTTTGACCAAATTTTTCCCTCACAATAATTATTTTATTTTTATTATTACACAAGTACAGTTTTTAATATGAACTTTGTTACTTTTCCCATCCCTGCTTATCAAGTAGTATAACCCTGGATATAAATTATATTTAAATAATATAACATAAGAGTTTAGATCTACATATATTCTTTTAATTAAATATTAGATACTGTAATTAAATATTAATGTTTCTATTTATCCTTTATATATCACGTTATCTTTATTGCATTTCTAGTTGACTACTCATTTTCACACCTAGTGATCTCAGCTACTCCAAACCTGATTTTCTCTTCAATTTTTTAAAAATAAATACAGATTTCTTTGATTGACTGCCCTCTTAGTAGCTCTTTGCATGTGAGGTCCAGGTCTGCATCATATTTTCCACCTGCCACTCAATAATTATTTATTTCATCAATAGGCCATTTTACCAAAGAAAAATTATTTTTAGGTCTGACCATCGTTGATTCTGTATAAGAAAATCCAGAATTTTTAAGCTTGAATCCCTGGGTCAAAAATAAAACGTCTCAGGCTTGCTTGACCTTATTTTCTTTTAGAGTTATCGATTTGCCGACGATTTACCGATAAGATCTCGACTTTTTCGACTTAAATTAAATTTTTGTCCACTTTTAGAACTTTTCTCATCTTAGCTTGAACTTATTCGTCTTTACTTCGAGCACGACAGTCATTTACCTTACTTTTGACTTGCTGAACCGAGTCGAAAAAAATTATTTATTCGCCTAACTTTAGACTAGGTCGATGGAGTCAAAAACGAGCAGTATTTTTTAGAGTAAAATTTTTTTCAAACGTTTTACCTTAGTTTTGACTTTTTCGCCTTACAGTTCGACTCAAATAAGTCTAAGCCAAGTCAATTTCGACTTGATTTAAACTTTTTCATCTTCAATCGTGACTAAGTAAGCCAGTTAAGTCCAAGCATTACACTGAAAATGAGCCAAAATGGGCGAAAATACAGATTCTGGTTACATAATCGTGGAAAAAAATATCAAAAAATGAAGTTATAGGGCGACAACTGCTCAGGTGCGTTCAATTTCACCTTCTGCATTATAAAAATTATAATGGGAAGCCGTAGAGTCTTAGCATAAGAGCTGTAACCCTGGAAATCGGGCAAAAATGCTGATTTCGGCCACATAATGCTAAGAAATAAGATAGTAAAAATGAAGTTATAGGGCGACAAAAGTTACAGAATATTTACATATAAACGTTCGTACGTACATACACACAGACAAGTTACGATATCAACTTTGGAAAGTAGAAAGGGTATTTTTCCTGGTTGATTTTTGTTTCTCAGGTTCGTTGAGCTCTGAAAAAATTTCTGAAATAAAATTTCTAAATTTTATGCTCATTATAAGCAACAGAAAATTTTTAAATGTTAAAATAAATGATTTTATGGATTTTAGTTCCTTTGCGCAATAAATTTGACTGAGGCTATCTATGTGACGAACTGCCGATCAGTGGCATGATCGCCCCCCCCCCCCCCCCGTTTGGCATCCATGTCAGAAAGGCATCATTATATTATCTGAAAAAAGATATCTTTTAGAGGCGAGACAAATGTTATCTTTTTGTTAACATTTGATCGTAACCTATATTTATCAGCTGATGATTGGTATTCATATATTTTATGTTTAGCTTAGTGTAACCTACAAAATAGATATACGTGCAAAAAGTGTTTGATAAAAAATGTATTTCAGAAAAACATTTGAAGAATTATCTATTTTTTGGCTACTCGAACGTCGCTTATCGACGGTTTTCGTTAAAACTTTTCTGGCCCCACTTCGGGTGTCGTCTGTTTTTACTTCCACTCTGGATATTTTACGTGTTAAATGTTCTTCCACTTTTCTGTACGCATGCGCAGTTCATAAATGTTCTGTAGTGGGGGTAATTTCCGAGGTCTATTCTCTTACTGGGACCACAATACCACTAACTGCTACTGCCTACTAGTTACTACGTACGCCATTATTATAGTCAAGAGCTGATAAACCCACGCCGTGGAAGCATATTTTATTCATTTTTAAATTGGAGATATTTGGAGAGTAATTATTGCGGATTGGACTGGAGGTTTGGTTATCGGGGATTTTGGAGTTCAGGAGGATCCGGAGGTTATTGGATTGAGGAAAGGACCGGTGGAGAGGAGGTTGATGATATATATGTTGAGTGCTTTACAATATTTAATAAGTTAATATATCCACTTGAAAGTAAGAAGATCATATTGTGTGGTAGTGGTTCAGGGCACTAGGTTTGCCAAATCACTAACAATAGAATATAGGAATATTAATTATTTATTTATTAAAATTATACTTAATAAGTTACACTCAGTTTTATATTATCAAATCTTTTATTTTTTTATATCGCTACAGCTGTAGCCAGATAATTTATTATATAGATATATTTATATCTAGTCAACCCTAGAAATCAGCGCTTGCTTTCGCGGCTTTGATCTGGGTTGTTTGCGCGTTAACGCGACTGACGCTCACCTTATCGTCGCCTGCCGATACTACCGATAAAGCCGCCACAGTGTTACTATTTATCGCATTGTTTATTTAAAATATTAAAAAAAAATTTAGTTATATATACATGAGATATATTAATCATTAATTTAATAAGTTTGAAAAGTATTTTTGATAATTTGAAGAGCAATTTTGCATTTTTTTTAATTGGAATTTTTTATTGTCATAAAAATATAACGGAAGTAATAAAAAATGTACATAAAATTGTCATTAGCGTGGATACTTTTATCAATTGCAATTTTTGATTCTGTTGACTCGGCACTGTAAGTTTTTGTATTTTTATTATTTTTAGAAAAATTTTTAGCTTACGCAAAATTACATTGTCTTACACAAAAAAATTTTAGTTTTAGCCGACATGTGGATAAACTTGATTCTACACTGGATAATCATATATTTGATGATTCGCAAACAAAAACACAGATAACACTCGATGAAATTAATCTAAATGGCTTACAACGAAGGTATTTAAATATGAACTATATTAATATATGAAATAAAATAATTGACTGATTATATAACTTCATAGACATGTATTGACTTGTTAGTCCAAGTATTTTGAATTTAGATGTGAACGCAATAAATATTTGAAAAGGCATAAGAGTATATTGAATTTTTTTTCAGAAAACGTTCATATTATCCTAGTTTTGGAACAGGTCGTGGCTACACAGGTTCTCTGTATGGTCGATATTTAATCGGAAAGAATGCGGCAAATAATATATATGGTCCAGGTTGAAGGCGTTGAGAAAAAAATGAAATTGAAAACAAATATTGTTTTTAAAATTACTCTTAATTTTATACCAAACCATTATATAATATTTTCAATGTACAAATAATGTCTCATAGAAAATCTATTTTTATTAAAAAAATTAATGTTTCATTTTTTTAAAATAGTAAATTAAGTAACTTATAATAAATGAAAATAAAAATGAAAGAAAAAAAAAAGTGTTTTTGTTTGTGAACAAACTCACAAATTACAGTCTAATACTTTTTATAAAAAATAGTTTTTAAATTTGAACACTGACTGTAAATTTTTCACAGTACAAAAAATTTCTCGGCGCAAGAATTTTTACTCGCCCCAAGAACATTTTTACTTGTCTCAATAAATTAAAAAAAATCACAGATTCTGGCCACATAACCTTAGAAAAAAATATCTAAATATGAAGTTATAGGGCGACAACTGTTCAGTCGCGTTCTAAACGACACGCTGCACGAGAATAAATTTGTATTCCTAATTATGTATGCTCAATGAAATAAATGTATTGCGGCAGAAATCAATGTGAGTGATCAAAATCAAGATTTGAATGAGTTTTGACTTAGGTCAGAGCAATAATATATGAAATATCCGAGAAAAATATTAAAAACTGTGTTTTTTCAATTTTTGGCTGATAATACGATTTAAACTAAAGAACAAGTTAGATGACATTATATGATGATCGAAAGAGACTAGAAAGAGGAAGAGTTGTTGTCATTTCAGACACATTTTAGTACATTATATTTTGATTTATTCGGAAAGAATAACATCTTATGTTATTTTTTGTGACAGACACTTGAAATGTACGACATTTAGCGCCTATAGCCGGCAGCTAAAAATATTAGATCAGATACAGCTGGTAAAAAAAATACCTAACCGTTCTAATAGTGACGTGATTAACGGATCAAAAAATATATTTTGGTTACGTGTGCGATAGCAAACGATCAAAAAATATCGAAGTAACTTAACGAGCCATCTTGTGACAAAATTTATCATATTAATTAATATGCACTTACCGACTTCTCTCTCATTTTCAATAAATACTTAAAACAATCTTACCAAATAAGTAAATGCGGGTTATAACCTGCCATTTATAGGTACTAAATGTAGTACATTTCAAATGTAAATCTGTTACTTGGTTTGAGAGTTAGATTTATTGTGTGAAAAAAAAATTTACTTTCGAACCAAGCATATACAAATCTTGATTTAAGAATCCTGAAACTCTTTGAGCCAAGAAATAAATTCTTGAAGCAAAAAAATGGAATTTTTTAAACTTGTATTCTTGGTTCAAAAATGTTTCACTTGAATCAAGTCAAATTTTTTTTCTGTGTACATGCACACTGACATACCCTCGGATATCATCTTTAAATTTATCAGAATAACTCTCTAGAACGTCGAAACGTCAAGATCTGTTTGAAATTCGGTTTTCGAAAATCGGACTGAAACCAATAACTTCCTTTTTTTTTTTTTTTTGAAAATTTTCAATTTTCTTGGCGGGAAGTTAGAAATTCGAGTTTGTCTTGTGAAAATTGGCTCTTAGTTTTGACTCGGTATACCACGTCTAAATCGAGTTTTATCGTCTAAATCTGAGTTTTCGACTCAGGTAGAAAATAACTTTTCAAGTTACGATATCAATTTTGGAAAATCGAAAGGGTATTTTTTCTGGTTGATTTTTGTTTCTCAGGTTCGTTGAGCTCTGAAAAAATTTCTGAAACAAACTTTCTAAATTTAATGCTCATTATAAGCAACAGAAAATTTTTAAATGTTAAATTAAATGATTTTATTTTTTGATAAAATTTACTAACCCACCGTATGATAGAAGATTCATCTCCAGATACTTGTAATATATGAAGTATCTCATATATAATAAAAAAAAAAGAAAAATGTATTTATTTATGTGTAATTTATAATACAAAAAGACGATAAAATTCTATTCGCACAATCATTTGTAGAGTTAACCAACCCTGAGACGTGATTTAACTGACAGGGGTGTAGAATATGTTGCACAATACATGACTCTCTCCATTCTTTAGCCATAATTGTATCCCATATTACCCATGGGAGTTTGGTCACCGACACGGTAACAAGGAATACTATCATCATAATATCACCCTCGTATACTTTTCTTAAACAAGTTTTTTTTTGTCGTGTATCTCCAAGACCTGTAAATAGTTTTTCGACACTTTCGTTAGCCGCCAAAAATACTTTAACATAATTTTACTTAATACTTAATACACTGTAAAAAATCAGGACTGAATTCGGACTGATTACGGATTTTATTTAAATCCGGATTCATTCCAAATTAACTTCTTTTAAAAGTGAATTTCACTCTGAACCAGAACTTCACTATTAAGTTAAACTTCCCTTCGGAAGAAATTTCGCTTTAAGAGGATTAAATAAATAGACAGTCATCTGCTCTGCATGTACTCCGAATTTACTCCGCGTTCACCCCGCCAATTTTTTACAGTGCATTTACTCAAAAATTTCGGATAATTATTTTTCTAGATCATTAGAAATTTTACGATTTTTTAGGTTTTTCACAGATTTTTCAACGAAAATAATTTTCTAGATATTTTTTTTTCTTAAACTATTTTTTTTACATAAATACAAGTATGATATTAAAATAAATCCTAATACATGAATTATAAAAAGTTTATGTCTATAGAAGTAGAGATTATTACTGGGTTTAAAAAAAAATTGTTTTTTATAATTACTAATTTTTTATAGCAATACTTCTCTCCACCGTCCAGATACTGCATTAAAAAAATTATTTTTACTTTATAGACAATTAAATTCTCAATTGAATTACATTTTCTAGCACCGGATTTTATTGACCAGATTTAAACCCATGTTAAAATTAAAAACTTAATCAAAGTTTGGAAACTCGAACATTTATAATAATCAGTTTAATAATTAGAAAAAAATTGACCCACTACGGACACACTAAAAAAAAAATTATTTTCAATTTCAAGTTTTATTGATAAGTAATTTTGAACGGTTGTTTAATAATAATTTCAAATTACAATTATTTTTTATTTTGTTTCCGAAACAGAATTGAAAAAAATGATAATTACATTCAATAAGAAGTGTAACAAAGACCGAGATCATTTCTTTTCGATAAGAGATCTGTTTTTTTACATTTTTTCCTGTAAGGATAAATTTTTTAAAATGATCGTCTAACTAGGGGACGGTAAATGCAGAGTAGAGGGAGCATCAATATAAGCGGCTTACCTGCCGCAATCAAAATATTAAATACCCGCTTAGAATCGTTCTATTGTCAAGAGGAACTTTTTATATTTATAAACGTACATTGCTATTTATTTCGACTCTTTTATAAGATGAATAAACAATTTTTTTTATGATAATTGGAAATAATTATTTTTTTGATTTTATTTCACTCAATTATAGATTTCCTTGCCATCTTTAAATGTTATATTAAACACAAACGGAGTGTCATATATTACTGAATTGTGATTTGCTTTGAGATGATAAGGAAATGTCTTTATTTGTAAACTCAATTTCTCGGAACATTAGTCGGGATGATGTTTTCTGGAGATACTTTTCAAAGATTCTATTGTTAACTTTTCGGAGGGATACATTTAATCTTATACTTGAAATTCAAAGTAATCTTTAGTAAATTTAGTTTATTTAAGCATTATTTTATTTATTTTTTTGTTTATATAAAAGTCATATATATAATTGATGTCCTAAGATACTAATGAATGAATTAATGAATAATTGTTCCAGTGTATAGCCGCATGTACGACCTTTTACACTTTTTGCCTTTACATCGCAACTGCTTCCTTTCTTTTATCTGCTTTTCATTGTGCGGCTGTGGCCCGACTTGTGCTTATACTGTACTGTACCATTACGGTGATACCCTATCCTCCACCTTGGCTGTGGGGGTCTAGGGGCAAGGAAAACCACAGAGAAAACCATTGCCAGTACAGTTCGGTTTGGGTGAAGCTCCATTGGTCGATAAAATTCCCATTTTACCGATCACTGGATCTTCATCCCGCGCCTAACGGTCAGAGACCTTCGTTCGAACCCAACGCGTGGCTAAACGGTCACCCAGCCAAGTAGTGGCCATGCTCAATGCTACTTAACTTCGGTGATCGCCCGAGCCACGCGTGTGCCGAACGGCTGCCTCAGCCGCTTTATGTCCTAAGATACTATTTTTAGTACACTTCAATGACATCAAAGATGTATGAAATGTTATTAAATGAAACATTATTAAATTTTAGTTCAAAATCCAAACTAAAATTAAGTTTGATGATTAAGCCAAAGATAAATAAATTTATAAAAAATTTATCAATGCCCAGACCGCACCACGAGGAGGTATCATCAATTGCGATCCGCACACATGAAAAAAGAGGATTAGTCAATGATTGTTTTAAGTAAAAATAATTAAATTTTCACTGAACTCAATTAATGACTCAACTCTTTTATCGCGTATTAAATCATTTTCTAGAAGGTATATACATACATACAAAAAAATATTTACAAGTATAAACAAAATGGTTGTTTACATTATCGAGCAAAAGCCAGACATAATCTCGTGGATACGGACAACTGGTTCCAAACTTCTCAATCGCCGTTTTTGAAGAGCTGGCTTCACTTCCTTCGGAACCGTGATCAGCTCCACCTCCTTCTCTACGATGACGGGCTGTGGCAACGGGACCTTCCTCTGAATGGGAACCATTTTCGTCTTGATGTTGACGGTAATGGTTGCCCTCACTCTTTGGTAGCTCACTGGGCGGAAGTTTATATTTCCGTCCATCTCACAATCAAGTAAAGAAGTTGTTGCGACTCCATTTACTTCTTCAATTTTTGCTCTTTTTGATTGAGCATCAGGCTCAACGTCAAAAGTCTCGGCACTCCGTTTGAATCCAGTCTTAACATCGCATGGACTTGAAACAGCGAACTGTACACTCATGATGACAATGAATTTTCAAAATGTAAAAACTTTTGAAGATTTTATTTAAAACCAAAGACAACTTGGTTGAAAGTTTGAAACTAAATGATGTTAAAATTTTTGGGACCGGGGTTTATATACTGCAATATACTTTAGGGAGGGGATTTTGTATCCAGTTGCACTCAAATTTCAGTAACCAGATTTTAATGGAAGGGCTCGTTAAAATACTTTACATTTATTACTTTCCCATTCGTACCCATATTAATATTAATCCTAAGGATTAGCATAGATAAAAAAAGGGACTATTCGGAGACAATTATACCCGTATGTCTGCTGCTTCTTCTAGCAAAGAGTGCATTGTTTTCAGGTATAGGTACAGATCATTGAAGGTAATTACACTTTAAAACCATTGAATGTTAAGTATATTGTTTGTATAGTATTATCTATTGACTAAAATACATGTATACAAAACACCCTTATATGTAACTTAAATACTTCATGGAAATCCATTCGGTGAAAGAAGAATTTTACAATATTTTTTACTAAAAATGGTCTGATAAAATGCCATAAGTTTTCATTGAATTCCATATAATTTTAGAGACAGTATTTGTTGTTGAAAAAAATTATTAGATTAAAAAGAAATAGTCAATCAAATACTCCAAAAAATACATACGCTATGAATTCTAAAAAATGATCTGTGCAATGCTTTGTCTGAATACAGAAAAATTGAACAGAAGAAATTATTATTTTGAAAAAAATTCATCTTTCTCAACTAAAAATTGTTTTTGTTAACGAGCAAATTTGTAAATTACATCAAACTCATTGATCGAGACTGGAAAAAAAAAATTTTTCTGATTTCAAAGTTAATAAATTTTTATTTGTCAGCGCAGTAGATTGCAGCATTTAGATGCAGCTTTGGATGCATTATCGTTTAGAACACATACGTATATACTCGGAACATTTGTTTGGTTTTTTTTTAAATCTAATAATTTTTTTCAACAACAAATACTGTCTCTAAAATTTTTTGGAATTCAATGAAAACTTATGGAATTTTATCAAACCATTTTTAGTACAAAAAATTGTAAAATTTGTCTTTCACGGAATGGATTTTCATAAACGTTTGAATACTAATTTAATTACCAATTTCTCACCATAGTCACCAGACATGAAGTATTTAAGTTATATATAACGATGTATACAAATACATGTATTTTAGTCAATAGATAATACTATACAAACAATGTACTTTATACTTAATGGTTTAAAAATATTACTACCTTAAATAATCTATACCTGTACCTAATTACGATGCACCCTTAGCTAGAAAAAGCAGCAGACATATACGGGTATAAATATATATGTCTCCAAATAGTCTCTTTTCTTATCTACACAAACTTTTAGGATTAATTTTAAGATAGGTCCAAATGGGAAGGTAATGAATAATGTAAAGTATTCATTGACCTTTACTATTAAAATCTAATTACTGAAATTTAAGTGCAACTGAATACAAAATCCCCTCCCTAAAGTATATTGCAGTATATAAACCCCGGTCCCAAAAATTTTAACATCATTTAGTTTCAAACTTTCAACCAAGTTGTCTTTGGTTTTAAATAAAATCTTCAAAAGTTTTTACATTTTGAAAATTCATTGTCATCATGAGTGTACAGTTCGCTGTTTCAAGTCCATGCGATGTTAAGACTGGATTCAAACGGAGTGCCGAGACTTTTGACGTTGAGCCTGATGCTCAATCAAAAAGAGCAAAAATTGAAGAAGTAAATGGAGTCGCAACAACTTCTTTACTTGATTGTGAGATGGACGGAAATATAAACTTCCGCCCAGTGAGCTACCAAAGAGTGAGGGCAACCATTACCGTCAACATCAAGACGAAAATGGTTCCCATTCAGAGGAAGGTCCCGTTACCACAGCCCGTCATCGTAGAGAAGGAGGTGGAGCTGATCACGGTTCCGAAGGAAGTGAAGCCAGCTCTTCAAAAACGGCGATTGAGAAGTTTGGAACCAGTTGTCCGTATCCACGAGATTATGTCTGGCTTTTGCTCGATAATGTAAACAACCATTTTGTTTATACTTGTAAATATTTTTTTGTATGTATGTATATACCTTCTAGAAAATGATTTAATACGCGATAAAAGAGTTGAGTCATTAATTGAGTTCAGTGAAAATTTAATTATTTTTACTTAAAACAATCATTGACTAATCCTCTTTTTTCATGTGTGCGGATCGCAATTGATGATACCTCCTCGTGGTGCGGTCTGGGCATTGATAAATTTTTTATAATTAATTTATCTTTCGCAAAATCATCAAAATTAATTTTAGTTTCGAGTTTTAACTAAAATTTAATAATGTTTCATTTGAAGCATTTAAAAATATTAAAAAAAAAAAAAAAAAACGTCCCAAATAGTCAATTTTTAAAGAAGTTAATGGCTATTCCAAAAAATAAAAACCTTTTTTATATTAACTGATAACTTTTCTCGGGTAAAGGTAAAAAAATTTGAAAATTTCCTGAAAAATTATTTTAATGGCGTAGAGAAGAAAAAAAAATTTTCAGCCAAATCAACAGGGGTCGGGTTCAAAAGTGGTCGAAAACGGGGTATCTCCAAATTTTATAAAAACAGTTTGTTTTTTAAATATTCTAAAATAACTTTTGCAAATATAATTGAGCATTGTTTCGATTTTTTTTTTGTTAAGCTATTTCAAAAATCAAAAGTTTCCGTTAAAAAATATTAGACTTGTTTCCCAGGAAAAAATCGTCATGGACGATCATGCGCGATCGCGATTCAGGGATGGTCGTGCATGATCCAGACATAAATTTTCATGATTCCTGCGTGATCATGCGACGTTTTGTTCAATCATGGACGATCATGCATGATCAGGAAAGAATAGTCCCTATGATTCGTGAAATACTCATGCATGTCCATGCTTAATCATGAATGGAACATGCATGGAGCATGTCAATTCATTCCCAATCATGCACGACTATGTATAGCGAAAAATTAACAATCATGCATTGTACCGCATGAATGAGAATGACTTGGCATGAGCATACATGACCATGTAGAAAAGTATGGATTTTATAAATTATCCATAGGAATTGATATGAGTATATGGATTTATATTTGAATTCATGTAGGAAACCATGGGTATCTGGATTCCCATTTTGACATGGTGCAGATTCCCATGGGAAATCAAGGTAAACATCGAATTTCGCAAAGACGTAATATATGTTGGCCATTGGACGGTATTCCAACCAGGTGGTATATATTTCCCTAATTTCTTGGGTATTCCCTAACTTTTCTTCGAATTTTATCCATGTGAACCATAAAGAAGAAATAGTATAAAATTGGCGTGTAGCCTTCATAAACGCTTGACGAACATCAGGATGAAAATTTCGTTGAATTAGATATTTTAGGAATTTTAATGTTAGGGTTAAATCATTCCGTGTTATCCTTAGTGCTGCGTAAAAGACCAGATGCACATGAGATCCAAATAAAACGTTTGTCAAAAATTTTTTTGAAGCTCATCAATTTTAACCCACCTGATTTTCATGAATGGATTAAATGAATTTGGAAAAAATTTAATTAATTAAACGTTTATTTTTATTTTGACGATAGTAGCTAAAGCTATGATTTTTTTATCGATGATTAAAATATATTGAATTTCTAATTTTTGGTTCAATTAATAATTAAAATTAATCTTTTTTCTCACCTCCGGGCGGAAAGCGTCAACTTTCGTCCCGCTGTGCAAAACGAACTTGCCGCTTTCCGCCTCCGCCGAGGAGAAAAATAGTGTACACTCCTCGGGAAGTAAATAAGAAAGCCTCAGATCACATGTTTGTTGAATTACATGTGATCTGAGACATTTCTTACTTTACTTCCCTAGGTGTGTAATATACTATTTTTTCTAAAAAATAATTTAAATAAATTTTTTTTTTTCGAATTACAAGAACAATTGAATTAATAAATTCTTGCCAAATTGGTTATGATAATAAATAAATTTGCATTTTTTTTCAATTAATAATTAAGATTAATTTCATTGTTAAATTTGCTTGTAATTGATAGCTATAATTATTTTAATTTATTTAAGAAAAAAAATCTAATAACCGAATCAAGATTGAATTCAAATAATATTTTATTTTTTAAAACCCTGAGTTTTCAAAACATGTTAAAAATCATCGTAAACTAAATGAGATTGGTCAGCCTAGTGGACAGCGGATGTGATTCATAACATGACGGTCGTGAGTTCGAGACCCGTCACTCCTTCCACTGTATTATTAAAAAATCTTCTTTCGTTGAGATTTACAAACAGAATTAATTGAGAAGGTTTCTTATGCCTACTAAATTTTAACAATTTTTATAATTATTCAATATATGAGATTTACGATACGATAACGATTTTATTATAATTTTTATTACATTTATATATAAGATACAGATAATTAACATTAGTGTTATTTATCTATAATGTATGTCTAACATTATGAATAAGTAATAATATTTATTGATAAATAATATTAACAATGATAGTCATTATTATCATTATTATTACGATTAATAAATTGGTTTAATCACATTACATAAAAATTATTCGATTGATTTACCTACACTCGGCAGTTTATCACTTACAATTTGATTGCTAATATGAGCTTACTGAGAATTTATTTAATTTCTCGATTTTTCATACATTTTTTTTTTAATAATACTCTAGATTTATTTATTTTTAATACTATATATATAAATTATTAATAATCGATTTGAGTCTACAGAAAGCTCATAAATAATGAAATAAAATTTTTTTATAAGTTTACGTAAATTGTGTAGAATAAGCCGTAATCAAGATCGAAATTTAATTATTTTTTATTATTAATCATTATTTTTTTTTATTACTACTACACTTGAGATAATATTTACAATAGTAATGATATCTACAGGTTAATAAATATATTCTTTATATTCATATATTATCAATGACTAGAATGATGACTAGAGAAATTAAGAAATTAATTTTTATTTAAAATGTATTATTTTCAATTTGAAACTAAAATTTTATCACTCGAATTTTTTAAGATTTTAATTTCTATATAATTTGAAAAATTTATTAAGTAAATAATAAAAATTTTTATTTAATGTATTCAATTGCATAGTTAATTTTTTTGTTATGGTTAAATAATAATTATCATCTTTATTATTATTATTTTATATTAATTCGTTGAAGTTGGATTATTGTTTACTAAATCATAAAATATTGTTTTCGGTCGACAAGCCGAACAATCTGGAATGGTTAACTCACGTGTTTCTGCATCTGTAACAATATAAAGTTATTAATTATAGACTGTAAAAAACTTTGGTACGAAAATGGCGCCCGAAAACTTAACACGGGCGTGTAGTGCGAAATAGCGGTGTTCAAAATCCGTGGCGTAATTTATCCATTCGTGTAATATTTCGACTGTTTAGTCTACTTTTTTGAAACTATTCCGTTTTCTCTTATTTATTTATTTAAATATATTTAGGGGAGCGAAGGGCAAAACGAGGTACCCCCAAAATTTCATAATAAAAATGGTTTTGTTTTAAATGTTTTTCAAACATTTCAAAATAGCTGTAGTAAATATAATTGAGCATTATTTTGTATATTTTTGGTTCAGAGGGGTCTGAACTTTTTTCTCTATAACACCCAAGTCAACAAACGAAACTATCCTTGTTGTACTTGCGCAGTAAATGGAAACTTTGTCCACGTTTTTCTCTTAAGCAAATTAATATTTTTCAAAAATCAAAACGTAGACTGCTGGTTTATAATGCATCGAGCCTCGTTCTTAGTTTTGCGGTTTGAGGTTAAGTTTGAGAGAAAAACTTGGATGAAAATTAATACTTTTTCAAAAATCGAGTTTCAGTCGAAAAATAGTAATGACTTTTGTTTTATGATAGAAACTATTAAAAAATTCTTTTTTTTTTCCTTTGTACCCAACAATTATGTAAAATGCGTAATTTTTCTTTATGTAAGTTACTTGTAAAAAAATTTAATTTATTTAACGTCCATAAATTTTTTTTTTTTCATCTTTTTTAGAAACTACTCCATTTTGCCCACAAACATGATCTTTTTTTTTTTTAACCGCAACTTAAAATTTTTTTTATTTACTTTGCATATCAATAAAAATAACCCTGGTCAAAAATAAAACATGATTTAGACTTGGTCGTCTTAAATCGTGACTAAGTGAGACCAGTTAAGTCGAAACCAAGGCGAACTCACCCAAATTCGCCTTGGTTTCGACTTAACTGGTCTTACTTAGTCACGATTTCAGACGACCAAGGCTAAATCGAGTTTCATTTTTGACCCGGGAACGTATTTGAGACCTCGAAAACTTAGTATTCCCTTAAGTACCCCGTTTTGCCCTTTCCTCTCCTCTAATTAGTGTTACTCATTGTAATTTCGATAACATTTTCAACTACTTAATCAATAACTACATTAATTTTATGGATAAATTACATAGTATTTGTATCTTTTACATATGGAATAGTAATTTTTCACTTCTGCTAAAAGTAAAAGCTATCGGATCTTATTAGTACACGGAAAGAATTTTTTGATAAAAATTACTCTGTAATTTCGAGTAATCCTGGGCCGTTGCAAAAAATTGGTATTTTTTGTTTTAAATTTAATATTTTTTGTTTAAATATTAACGTTGCTAGACTATGTTTTACTCTACTACTGAGTAATTTTTTAAAAGTATTATATTTAATCGATTATTGTGAATATCTCATCTCAATCTATCAATTTTTACTCCATGTGATTAATTTTTACTTCCTAATATACCATTCTTTTAAACCCATTAACTGTTTGATGAAAAACTGCTTATAACTCGAATAAATTTTCTTATCTATGGGAGTAATTTTTACTCTAAACTGCAGGGTAATATTTCAGTAGTCTCCGTTAATCTTCGGTTAATATCGGCTTCAATTAAATGTCTTTTATTTTGCTCGCGACAACTTACACGTTACGCACACAAACGTAGACTTGGAAAAAAAGACGATCTCTGTAAATCTCTATAACTTAATATTTATTTTAAAATTAAAAAAAAATTTGTATCTTTTCTTTTTCAACACAATAAGAGTAATTTTTTTTTTATTCTTTTTCAAAATATTTATTTTAAGTCATATTCTAAGGCAATTAGATGGTTATTAGATTTTTTTATGGAAATTTCAACCTATTAATTGTAATTTTTATTGTAATTCAATATAAATTTTATAAATCGAATCATCAACTTTTTATCATAACCTACGAGTAAAAATTAAATTAGAGAAAATTTTTATTGAGACAGCCGCTAGGTGTAATTTTTACTCGCAATTGTGAGTAAAAATTAATCTGATTGATTTTTACTCACTGAAAGAGTGAAATTTCAAACTTCGAAAGTAAAAAGTCGTAATGGCCCAAGATTACTCGATTTAGAGTAATTTTTAGAATAAATAACATGGCAATATTCATACGGAAATTCTTTCCGTGTAATTTCCGGTTACTTTCCACATAGTAATCATAACTAAATTTTGAGATCCGTTTTTTTCCCTGCACAATATTTGGTGTAATTTAAAGGCCTGTAAATATGAATAAAAAAAATTTGCATGCATTTTTTTTTTAATCAGATTATTTACATAATAAATATATATCATATTTTTATGAGTTCAATAGATGACGGAAGTAATATATATTAATTTATGTAAGCGTCATAAAAGTTTCTTATTATATTCCAATAATTTATTGTTCAACGTGACACCTGTATTTATCGTAAAATAATATTTTTACGTGCTTTTGATTATGATTACATAGTAAATATAAAATTTTTGATGTGCCATTAGTGTAAATAGTTAATTTTTTACGTCATAAAAATGGTATTTATTCACAAGGCCAATGTCGTGATAAATAAGTATGTTATCTTATTATCTATCGTTATATTATGGTAATTAAAATAAATAAATCTGTTGTAAAAAATTCGAGAGTAAATCAAAGTAAATTCGAGTTGCATTAAAATCTATATCACCCGAAATCTCTTCGTTGAAAAAAAACTCCCTTTTCATTCCGTATGCGGAGCGATTTTTTGCAAAAACTCCAGAACTTTGAGTGACGAAGAGAATTCGGATGGAAATAAAATTTATAATCACTTCCGATTTTTTACCGTGATAACGTAAATAATAAAATTAACAATAAGCAAATGAAAGAAATATTTACTAAGATACAGAGATATCGGTTTTAATTTTATGTAAAATTGAAATTTGTTTTTGAATTTAATAATTACGATTTTGAAATATCGAAATATATTTTATATATATTTATATGCACGAAAAGTAAAAATAATAAAAATAGAACATAATTAATAATCAAGATTTAATTTATTTATATTCATTAAATCAAAGTTACCTTGCATCAATAATATATCATAGTCATTAATAGTCATTGGAAACAAATAGTACTTGAACCGGAATTAATAATGACAATAATAACTGATAGTAAAAAAAAAACAAATCAAACTAATTACTACGATAACGACAAATAATATAAATTATTAGTAGTATTTAACAAATTATTATAATGTGATATTAAATAAATTTTATTATCAGGAAATAATTAATTTTATTTATATAAACATTAAATTTAATGAGAAATAAATATAATTATTAAATGTTTAACTGCATTGAAGTGTGTCAAAATTTAAATATATATATAAATATATATATGTATATATAATATATATTATATCAAAATTGAAACTGTTTTTAAAATATTTGAATATTTACACAAAAAAAGGATTTCTTGGCACAGAAAATTTTTACTCGCCCCAAGAAAATTTTTTACTAATCCCAATAATTTCTTGCATTATGAAATGAAAACAAAAAATTTCTTGAGGCAAAAAAAATGTTTTTAGTCTTAAGAAAACTTTTGTTTTCATTCCATAATGCAAAATATTTCTTCCGCCGAGAAATCCTTCTTTTTTGTATAGACAAAAATGCCCTCTTCTTGAATAGAACCGCAAGTGTAGAGACAGTCAGTCAGATATTTCCATATAACAATCTTGTTCAAGGTTTGAACAAGCCTGGTCTCAAGTTCGATAGACGTTAGTGTCCTTTCCTACCTATGTGTCTTGCTGCAGATACTTGTAGTTAGATTTCAATAGCTGTCTAGTGCAAGCCTTGCACGAGAAATTCTTGCCAGATTATAACTCAATTCTGGAGGAAGACCACAGTTGACAATAGTTGTGCATGGCTTGCTCAAGATCTGCTCAAGGCTCAAAATTGAGCTTGAGTCGTGAGCAGATCTTGAGTAAGTCATGCGTGAGTACCTGCCGTAAGTTACTGGTGCAAGAAATGCGCCAGAAACTTTTAAACTGCACCGCATCTAAGATATCTTCAATATTCTTGTGTACAATGCCTTGAGCAAATCATGCACAAGTCTTGATGACGATTTCTTGCTACTTGATTTCGCGCAAGGCCCATACGTAGAAAAAGACACTAGTGACTAGAGGTTTTACTCAAGGCACTGGCACCAGAATCTTGCTCAAGCATGTGTTACTTGGGTTGATAGCGTAACTTGTGTCTAAATAAAAATTATTTTCTTGATTTTTTTTTTACCGCGGAAACTATAGTATTGTTATTTCTAATTTAAGTGTGTCATTACTTTACTGTATGTAAGCGATATATTAATTATAAGTTACTAGTTATTACAATATATATGTATATATGATTTGTACACGATTGCTAAAAAATAAATGACGTAAATTGATGTAGGTCATTTGTAATTAATAAAACTCTAATTAATAGGAGCATAAATTTTAGTTCAAATTATCAGTAGTTAAACATATTTTAGTAGCACTATATTTCCGATAAGATTAAATGTAAATATATAAACAATATTTGACAGCAGCAATCGTAAATATTTAATTATTAGTGTTAACACGCGTGTTTTACAGCTGGAAAAATAAATGACGTATTTTTATTTATGTTTCGAACTATATAAATTCGTGTCATTCATAACATAATATCATAGTACAATAAACTCTTCGACAGATTGATTACATTCGAAATTATATAAAAAAAAAAAAAATTCAAAGTGCTATTATTTAAAAATCGTTTAGTTTCACTGTCGTCTCATTGAGGCCAAGTATAGATAAGATTTTTTTCAACATTTATATATGTATATATATTTATTTATTTATATATATATGAAGAGTACTTTACAATATTTAATAAGTTAATATATCCACTTGAAAGTAAGAAGATCTTGTGTTACTATTTATCGCATTGTTTATTTGAAATATTTAAAAAAATTTAAACTTCATATACATGAGATAAATTAAATCGTTAATTTAATAAGTCTGCAACAAATTTTTAATAAATTGAAGAGCAATTCTGCATTTTTTTTTAATTGGAATTTTTTATTGTCATAAAAATATAACGGAAGTAAATAAAAAATGTACAGACAATTGTCATTAGCGTGGATACTTTTATCAATTGCAATTATGATTGCAATTTTTGATTCTGTTGACTCGGCACCGTAAGTTTTTGTATTTTTATTATTTTTAGGAAAATTTTTAGCTTACGCAAAATTTCATTGTTTTACACAAAAAAATTTTTATTTTTAGCAGACATGTGGATAAACTTGATTCTACACTGGATAATCATATCTTTGATGATTCGCAAACAAAAAAACAGATAACAGTAGAAGAAATTAATCTAAATGGCTTACAACGAAGGTATTTAAAAATGAAATATATTAATATATGATATAAAATAATAAAATAATTGACTGATTATGACTTCATAGACATGTCGTATTGAGTTGTTAGACTAAGTATTCTAAATTTAGATGTGAACGCAAAAAATATTTGAAAAGATATAAGAGTATATTAAATTTTTTTTCAGCAAACGTTCATATTATCCTAATTTTGGAATAGCTCGTGGCTACACCGGTTCTCTGCATGGTCAACATTTAATCGGAAAGTATGCGGCAAATGATATATATGGCCCAGGTCGAAGGCGTTAAGAACAAAATAAAATTAAAAGCAAATATTTTTTTATAATTACTCTTAATTTTATACTACACTTTTATATCATATTTTCAATGTACAAATAATATCTAATAGAAAATCTATTTTTATTTAAAAAATTTATAATGTTCATTTTTTTAAAATAGTAAATTAAGTGACTTTTAATAAATAAAATAATAAAAAAAAATGAGTATTATTATTTGTGAACAAACTCATAAATTACAGATTAATACCTTTGATAATAAATTACTTTAAAATTTGAACAATGACTGTAAATTTTCCAGAGAACAAAGAATTTTTTGGCGCTAAAATTTTAACTCGCCCCAAGAATATTTTTACTTTTCAATAAATTGAAGAAAAAAAAAATTCTTAAAGCAAAAAAACTTTTAGAGCCGAGAAAAAAACTCTTGCACAAGAAATTTTTTCTAGTCCTGAGAAAATTTTTGTCTTCAGTTTATAATGCAAAATATTTTTTACGCCAAGAAATTCTTTTTTTCTGTGTAATAATAAATAGTTGCGTAACAACATATCCGCGGACAAAATATCCGCGGAAATAATATCCGATGAATAAAATATCTACGGACAGAATATCCTGAAAACGAACATACCAAAGATATGAATTCATAAGATCAAAATTTTCATAGTTAAAATAACAGTAGAAGAAAGTTATTAAAATCATATTTTATAAACATTTATCATTTAATTCATTAAATACTTCATGCGAAAATACATATGATTGATATATTCATAAATAGGTGTAAAACATATCGCTCTCTTTTCACGAATTTTGTGTGTTTGGAATTACAAAAATATACCCACACATAAAATGGTGTGAAAAATAGCGCCATTTTTTCACTAATTTTTTGAGTGTGCAATTAAATATCTATGGACAGAATACCGATATATATTTGATCAATTGAATTTTTATCGACAAATATTTAATCAATTGAATTTTTTCACGGTTATTTTGTATACAGGTTTTTTGTCCGCGTATATTTTGTCGCGGATATTTTATCCACGGATATCTAAGCGTGTCACTTAATAAATAATTAATACCAAAAAAGAAAATGAAAAATCATTAAATTACAAAAATTTAATAATAATATTAGTTAATTTATTACTCATTAGAGTACTGTTACAGTTACGACTAATAACTATATAAGTGATTATACTATCTGATGATTATATACTCGGTAAAATCCAAGAGAGAATTATCTTATCGTCACAGATTTATTTGAAACGCGTGCGCAGCTTAAGAACATTTAATCCCGCCCCTGTATAGCAAATTTGAGCAAGGGAGCTTTTCTGAAAGACAGCCGACTGCCTCGTTATCACTCTGCAGTGATATCAAACGCCTCTCATCATCTCTCCAGTAAACACTTCAGTTCTGACTAATTACACTGATTAAACGGCAACTTGGACATGCTTTATTGTTTTACTTTCAAGTATCGAAATTAAGTATAGTCAAAGAGAACTTTAATTAAATAATAATAATTGAAACTGTTTTTTTTTTTTTTTAATTTACTTACTTTTCATTACATTTATATTTCGGTAAAATGTATTTGCATTCCAATTATCCAACGCTTTTGGTGATGGAACAGTTGGTTTTACGTCATTAATTGTTGCACTCTCTTCAGATATTTTTTCCGCTTCTCGTTCCTGTGAATAAAACAAAAAATTTTTTCAATTTCCAATTACACTATCAGACACATATATCTGAAGTGTCAGGAATAGTAAAGACACATATAAGTTTAGTAATAGTTCATGTCAAAACAGGACTGAGTACTGTTCTGGACGTTAATGGGAACTACGAGATCTCAGTAACCATTCCTGTCACTAAGCAGTAAGCTCTCGCATTCTATACAGCAAGAGCTGTGCTGAGAAGTTTGTATATTCTTGAACTATGAACGACGACTATTTTGACAGTAAACAGTTATATGTTTCATTTACTGTGTAGCACAGCACTGGTTACTGTTTAAAAAGTAATAGTACGAGCTAAGCAATGACTTACTCCTGATCTGAAATCAATCAGTCATATTAACATGTATTTTTCCCTATATTTTTCGTCGATTAATGCGCAGAACAGTAACCAGTACTGTTTCTTTCTATCTTTAGTTGACTACCCGTCATAAGCCTGCCCGTTATAAGCCTCTTCCCCTCAATCGGCAGGTACTGAGTCCAAACAGCTTCCCTACTTAACCACTTTTTTGAGTTTCGTACCAGACATCCCGTTATAAGCCTTCGTTAAAATTCTCGAAATTATAAACTAACAATAGGAACAAAATATCAAAATTAATTATGAAAATTTACTATCGATCTTTCGCGGATAATAATTTAATAAATATTAAGTAAAATATAATTTATTGTTGATAATTGTAATGATTAATTACAATTAAAGCTTCTGTTACAATTTAAAAGTTTTATTGAGCATTATGTTGATCAATAACAATTATTATTATTATTACTGTAATTAATACCGTTGTCATTATAATTTTTTCCAGTACAATTATTATTTGTATAAAAAGATAAGTATTTATTTCAGCGCCATAAGCACTAGAAAAATCGGGATACTGACGTATGTAACAAAACGTAAATATGACATTTAAAATCATATTAAATAAAACAGGCTTATAACGAGTAGTCGGGAACAAAACTAAACGCACGGTAGAGGAGAGACTGAAATTTCAAGAAAAATTTCCCTACGTTCCCTAAACCAGGCTTATGACGGGTAGTCAACTGTATAAATTTTTAGAACAGTGTAGTTATTTTTAACTACAAATAGTTATTTATATTTTATCGTGACATATTTTTATTAGCTCTTTATTTAACTTTGATAAATAAATGTAATTATGCACCATTTTTATTCACATATTTATATTTACATTAACACACATAGATAATTAATGATAATACTGATGGTGATGTACATCCAGTAGTTTAATTAATTAAGATCACTGTGACATTTTGATTAATCTGTATGCAGTTAAGTCATTTTTTAATTATACTTTAAAATGGATAATTCAAATCATATCAAAACATTTAGCTAATTAATTTATTTTATCTTATGGGAAATAACCAAAATTAATTAGTTGTATACTAATTAATTAATACAATATTGGATTTAATTTTTAAAAAATTTTAAGAAAACTATTGACCAGACAGAGGACAGACATAAATTTTTTTTATATGCTGATTATTTTTTACCGTAAAAAGTATTACCGTGAACTTTATTTACGAAATTATAGCCGTGAGTATATATAAATATAAATATGTTTGTGTATATTGTATTCTAAATATGAATAATAAATAAATAGATTGTTCCGGTTTCACTTTTGTCACGCAACGATTCATTTTTAACGAATGCCATTACGCTGTACAATAAATATTTATTAGGCTTTCACACCAAATGTTTAACAAGAAAACAACTTTTTTATTTATTTTTAAACTATTTTATGGATAAAAAATTTAAAAAATTTTATTTATTGGAAAAAAGATAACGCTTTGTTTAAAAATATGAATATTATTTTGATTTTTTATTTACTTGTTTTTATACTCGAAGATTATTACGCTTACCGCGATGCACGAGTAGTGATAGCGATGGCGGAAACGCTAGTTAAAGCGAATTATTGCCACAACTGGTATCTATGGTTATGGTTATTAATTATTCAGAGGTTTATTATCATACAGATCACTATTCCTCTAAGTTTATGATTACACTTTTATTTTACTTTGTACAGAATTTACAGTCTGACGTAAATTAAATTTATAAAATATTTTATATATTATTTCATAGACTCATTAGCATAAATTATTTAAAAAAATGAAAAAAAAATGGTAGAACAACACGATTGGGTAATTATGCAGAAGTACACGCGAAAATGATAACTCGGCAAATTGTAGTGTAATTAGTAAGGGAATCTGGGTCAAATCGAGACACGATTTTTTTTTCTAGTTGTCCGGGGTAAAATGAGACACTATCCGTACAAAAATGGATCGATCACTCATTGATCACTGACTGATAAATCATCGATCACGGATTGATCAACAACTCATCGTTAATTGATCAATAATTGATCAGTCAGTAATCAACCACAGATCAATAAGAGATCACTTAAAGATCAATAACTGATCACTCTGAGGAAAATAATCTGATAGTGATCAATCAGAGATCAGTTAAAGATCACCCAGTGATCAATCAGCGACAAACTATAGATCACTCGGAGATATCATAAAAATTGAGTAATCCATCTTTGTACGGGTATTAGTAAGACGAAAAAAATTTCTTCTTGTTTGAAAGTGATTAGTTATGATTTGTAAAAAATAATGAGGCAAGTTGATAAGTCAGTTTTTATTTTATTTATTTTATTGACTATCGGAATAAATTTTATAAAAATTTAGGCCAATTTTACCTCAGAATTAATTAACTTCTTCCTATAGTCAGTAAAATAAATATAATAAAAACTGACTTATCAACTTGCCTCATTATTTTTTACAAATCGTGACTAAAATTTAATTTATTTAATGCTGTAAGATGGACGGCGGAGTTGAATTTGAAACTTGCTATTTGCTACTTACTATTTATAGCAATTTCCGAAATTTCGATATCGGAAAATAATCATGGAAATGGAAATGAAATTCTATGATTATTCTCTTCCATCCATAGCATTCTTAGCAATAGTGAATATTCTAATTCATTGTTTTAAAATATTAATTTTTTTTTTTTTCATGATTATTTTCTGATATCGAAATTTTGGAAATTGCTGTAAATAACGAGTAGCAAGTAGCAAATATCAAATATCAAATTCAACTTTGCCGTCCATCTTACGGCATTAAATAAATTAATATTTAGTCACGATTTATAAAAAATAATTGCGCAAGTTGATCAGATCAGTCCGTTTTTATTTTATTTATTTTATTGACTATCGGGAGAAGTTGATTCTGCGGTAAAATGGGCCTAAATTTGTATCAAAATTTTTTTTTTAATTGAAAACTTTAAATTAGACGCACTGTAAAAAAAAAAAAAGACTTTTTTTTTATCTCAAAAATGCTGTAATATTTTGCCCCAGATTTTTCCAAATACATTCTTTCGAATCCGAATGTATAAAAGTTGCAGTTTATACTGTAATTATTAAAATTACGTCTTATAATTTTTGAAGAAAATAAAAAAATTGTGATCAATTTGCTTAATTTTTCAAAATGAATGAAATAAATTTTTTTGTAAAAGATTCTGACAGCAAAGATAAATATTATTTGTGATGGGTTGAAAATTATCATGCTCTTATTGTTTGAATTTGCCAATAAATATAAATTTGTGTCACGGTTTAAAAAATGTTGCAGTTATTATCCGTAACATATGTTTTAAAAAGGGAACACGTAACATGCCACCTGTTCTGAACGAATAGAATGGAAGGTCGAGAATACGATTCATTTGATGAGCGATATGTTTTGACGGGACGAAAGCCAAGTACATCCAACGAGGTTCTATATATCCTTGCCGTGTCAAATTACATCACAATAGATTGTACTGGCTGAGGATAGAAGGAATGGGGTAGAAGGGTGTAGGAAACAATGTCCCCTCAAGCTTCTTCTACTTGGTATACAAAAACATAATTACTTCAAATCCCACTCTATGAAAGTTTTATCACGGTTATATTATGTATATATGTAGTATATACTATAATAATAGTTATTCGTAATATACCGACTACTATCCTACACATTGACGATATGACGACTCTCCACGCAGTCCATTAGACAACTAAGATAATTAATGTTTGCCCGGGTAAACAGTCAATGCTTATATTATAGAGAATATTATAGGTAGATTACTTTGAATATGTTATATATATATATATATATATATATGTACGTTGAATAGACCTTTGTGTGACCCCCCGTTTTTGTTTGCTATATGTATCCTCAAAACTGCATATTTTTTCGTCCTTCAAGGATTTTTGTTTCTAGACAGGACTTTTGACAGGATATCGAATTAACTATTATATAGTCCCTTGTGTGACTTATATGTATACTATATATATAAGTCACAGATCGGTACGTCACATAGATAATATACAAAGATATCTCCCATGAAAAAAATTTATAAAAAAAATATAAGTTAAAATATGAAAAAATATATTTTTCATATAAAAAGAAATACATAAAAAATATATAAATATATATAAATTATGTATAAAAAATCTGTTAATCGGTTGACCCTGCGAGCCAGCCCTAAAACTTCCCGCTGTTTTCAAGCTCGAGGAGCTCAAAAACATTGTTGTGAATACATTATCAAGCTCTTCGAGCTCCAAAATACTTTTGTATGCCATTGTTTTTGAAAAAAACCGCTTTTTAGCATTTCTTTCTCCCAGCTGATCAGATTTTGGGATTGTTTAGTTCGGTTTTTTCAAAGATATTGGCAAAAAACTGTTTTTCATCGTTTCTTTCTTCCACGATATCTCTTAGACAAATGACTCGATTTTGATGGTTAAGGTGGCAATTGACGCGTCTTAATAAATTCTAAAGCTGATCAGATTTTGGAGTTATTTAGTTCAGTTGTTTTAAAGATATATTCGCAAAAAACCGTTTCTTACCATTTCTTTCTCCCACGAAAACTCTTGGACGAATTATCGGATTGTGATAGTTAAGGTGACAATCGACTCGTTTTATTAAATTCTAAAGCTGATTAGATTTTGAAATTGATCGGATGAGTCACTTCAAAGATAATCGAAAAAAAACGTTTTTTACCATTTCTTACTCCAACGATATCTCTCGAACAAATAAACCGATTGAGATGGTTGCGGTCGCATTCGACGAGGCTTATAAAGTTCTAAAGCTGATTAGATTTTGAAGTCGATCGTTCAAGTCGTTTCTGAGAAATCAATAAAAAACTAAAAAAAAAATTTGTTATTATTCGTAATTCGCCAATATTTTCGAGTCTACTTGATCTAATGATCTGAAATTTTTAGAAAATTTGATGGCCAACAAGCTCTTTCGATTAATTAAAAAGTTATAGACTGGTCACACACACACACACACACACACACACACACACACACACACACACACACACACACACACACACACACACACACACAAATACACACGCGGTGACACGAATCGTAATCCGTGGACAATAGATCCGCGACGTCAAATCCGCGACATGAAATCCGAAGATATTTTATCCGATAGACAAAATGTCCTTGGACTAAATATTCAAGAGACAAAAAATCCGTGACAAAATATCCTGTCGATAAATCTTATTCAGAAAAATATATTTTCAGTGGAAAATAATTCATGGTTTTCGATAAACGGGTACTGTACCATTCCAAGCATATGTATTGACCTATTTCCAAAATAATACCCACCCAAAATCTGTGAAAAAAGGGCACCATACGATTTCAAGCATATGTGTTAATCTATTTTTAATATTTCACACTCAAATTTTATGTGAAAATATATTAAACATTTCTGATAAAAGAGTACCGTACTATTTATATTATAAGATATTTTGTCGGGGATGTTTTATCTATTGAGTATTTAGTCCGGGGATATTTTGTCTATCGAATAAAATGTCTTCGGATATTTTGTTGCGGATATTTTGTCGCGGATTTAATGTCTTCGAATAACGAGTGACGGAATCCACACACACATACACACACACACACACACACACACACACGCGCGCGCGCACACATACATACGTACAGACACTCGAACATCATTCTAAAAACAGTCAGAATAGCTTCCTAGGATTTCAAAACGTCGACATCTGATGAAAATTCGATTTTCGTAAATCGGACCGAAACCAATAACTTCCCGAATTTTTGAAAATTTTCAATTTTCTTAGCGGGAAGTTAAAAATATATAAAATTTCGATAAACAATATATTTGTTATATACACTAATGCAAAAAATTAAAGGAGCAGAAAAATTTTATAAATTTTTTAGTGATTTTTGGAAGGCTGTAACTTGGTGAAAAATAATCGTATCGAGATTTTAGAAAAATCATTTTGTAGCTTAAAATCTCTAGTTTTGGTGCATTTTTTTCAAAATTTTTTAAAAGCTCCGGTTATTGCGCCAAGATGAGAAATACCGCGAGACAAAAATTTCTAAATTATTTTTGTTTTTTTCCGAAGAGCCCACGGACCGCAGAAAAATTCTTTTCACTAAACAAATTCATAGCTTGTTTAGCAAATTTATTCAGCTTCAATTTGGTTTTTTGTTTAACCTCGTAGGACGTTTTGTCGCAGAGATATCAGCCTTCAAACAGAAAATGATCCTTTTGGCTTTGATCATCGATATTTCAGGTACCAATGTTTGCACAGAAAGTTAAAGGGCGGCGTTGAAAACTTGAATAAATTCCCTACAAGACCCTGTCATCATTTTTTGAAAAACAAAATTTTTTTTATTTTTAACATCCATTAGAAGTAAGTACAAAAAAATGACTTTTTTTGGTTTTTTAGTAAAATAACCGCTACTCGAAAAATATCGAAAAAAAAATAATGTTGCCAGGGACTTTTTTAGCTTAATGTACCCCCAAGACCCCTGTAAATTTTGAAATTGATCTATCGAACCGTTTTTTGAGAATCATCGATCAAAGTTTTGCTAAACAATTAAAGGAGCAAGTTTTGTTCCTTTAATTTTGTAATCATAATCAAAGTGAAAAAATTATTTTTTCTGGACTTTTCTCAAATTTTTGCATTGGTGACTCGGAAAATGCAAAGAAATGACAAAAAAAATAAAAAATTTCCAAAAAATGTCAAAAAAAAAATTTAGAACACAAAAAAAAAGTTTCAATTTTTTTTTTTCTTCGATTTTTTTGACAATTGTTGGAAATTACATTCCTCAAACGATAAATAAGTTAGAAATGGCAGGATATATGTCAGCAGAAAAAGTTATATACTTAAAAAATCTATCACTAACGTTATAAATGTAACAACCTAAAGAGAAAAAAAATCAATTACGGAGTGGGAAATTATACACTAGACTCTATCAAAAACATCGACTAGTTTTTTTTTTTAAAATACTCTGAAAATATTGATTAAAATTACGGAAAAATGATCCTGTTAAAATGACAGCTCTTAATTATTAATATGAATGGTTGCCTAATCGCGATTGTCTATTACCTATTTGATTAACATGGGATTTTTTTTTTTGAGTGGAATTTTATCACGCATTAGAAAATCAAAGCATCCGTAAAATTGAAGAACATTTTTTCAAGGAAATTGAACGCTTTACAAAAAAGGTATATTATTATTTTTCGATAAATTTGAATTTTTAAAAGTTATTCAAGGCCAAAGTTTGATTCATAGCAAATTTTACCACTATTCAACTTTTTCGGCGAAACTGTCAGACTTATCGTAAAATGTTATGGGACCTTTTTTGTAGACAATTTTATTTCTTACAAATTGTCGCCAGAAAAGTATTTTGAAAATCTACATTGTTTTCTAGTTATTTTTATTTTAATGTAAAGCTCTTGAAAAAAATGGTGTTTGGGTCGATTTCAAAATCTTGACATCAAAATGAAAATAACCAGAAAAGAATACGGAATGTCAAAAAACTTTATCAGAGATAATTTGGAAGCAATAAAATTTTCTAAAAAGAAAATCATATAACATTTTACGAGAAGTCTGATAGTTTCGCCGAAAAAGTAGAATAGTTATAAATTTTACTATGAATAAAACTTTGACCTTGAATCATTTTTGAAAAATTAAATTTATCCAAAATTAGTGCGAGACCTTTTTTGCAGAGCATTTAATTTCCAACAACAATGTTCATTAAATTTTCTGATACTGCGATTTGCTAATGCATGATAAAATTCAAAACTTAAAATAAAAAATTTCCCATGTTAATCAAATGGGATATAGAAAATCGTGATGAAGCACCCCTTAATATTAAAATTAAGAGCTACCGTTTTAGCAGGGTTATTTTCTTGGTATCCTAAACAATATTTTCAGGATAATTTTTTACAAAACAAACAGTTAATTTTTCTAATACAACCTATTATACACTTTTATTCACGATGGAAAATTCGGTTCTCGAGAATTTATATTCCAAAGATTCAATTTGATAAAAATAATTACTCCAGAATCTTGCTCGAACACGTATTACTAGGGTTATTTGTAAATAAATAAGAAGCAAGATTTGGAAATTACCCGCATTCTGTTCCCATCTAAAATTATCTTGTATTTCTATAAAAAGTTTATTTTGTTATCGGTTGTAATTTAACTTAGTACTCTTTATTCATCATTAAATTGGATATGCTTTATTCAATGAATCTCAAGGAATGATAAATTGAGTAGACAATAAAATAAAAAAAGAAAATAAAATTATAAAACCGGTGAAAGATTATATTGAAACGGTGTATTGAGAATTTTTTATCTCAATTTTTTTTTTTCGTGCATATATTGGTTGCAGATCCAGCTCCGAATTTGAGCTTCAGTACGATCAATCTTTGGATGTGAACTCAGAAATTGCCTTATTTCAATAGCAGTAGGAAGCTTCATTGTTTCAATATTTTTGGCAAAAACAGATTTCACCGATAGTAGCTCATCATCACGCCAACGTTTTCGAGTAGTTTTTAAATTCGAAGTTCCTAAAATCAATTATCGTATAATTAAAAAAATAAATCATACAGTCAAAATGTTATGGTTATTTCAAAAATATTTATAGTTAACAGCAAGATTTACCTGGAGTTGGTGGGTTATGCCGATATTTTTCAGTAAATTTACCTCTCTTTTTATCAGTAAAATCAACAGTTTTTTTTTTCTTAAAATTTTGCTTCGATTTTTTCTTTTTAGGTTCATTTTCAAAATCAGAATCACAACTATCTAAATCTTTTGCTAATTCTAAATCCTCATGCTGCACATTACCATAAGAAATTTGATTATCGTCAGTAGTTGTCAAATCATTGTCAATCATCTCTTCGTTATTCAAAGTATTTTGTGTATCTTTTTCAGAAGCTATATTTTTACATGAAAAATAAATAAACAAAAAAACATAATGTGTTAGTACTTAATAAGTATTGAAATTCAATATTATAAGATTTTTTTTCTGAATAAAGTTTTTCAATCAAACTTGTTTTACCGCTTGTAACATATTACAAAATATTTTTATAATATTTTAAAAATAAATTCGTAACTATTTTTTATTTATTTCTTTGTTTAGTTATGCTTATTATTTATTTATTTATTTATTTTTTTGAATCAGTTTAATTTTATTTTCTAGAACGAAAAAAAAGCAAATTCTTTTTAAAATTATCGTTTTTAACGATGAAATGATACCACAAAGTTTGTGGATCGTTAAAGCTTCAAGCTTTTACGTTTAACCATTAAATGTTTCGTTTTATTTTTTTTTATTTTTATGTGGACAATATGGAAACTTAAGTAATTTTAAAGATGGTTTATCTTTTCTGTTAGCTATAATTTAAATATCAAACTTGAAAATATTTGCAAGCATTTTGAACAATAATTTTAGAAATTTCAAATAATATTATACGAAAATGTGTGCAGTAAATCTACCTTCAATAAGCTATTGATACTTTAAAAATTGTTTGAACATTTGAGTATCTATTTGTGTAATTTTTTAAATGACTTTGATATAACTTACATAAATTATTGGAAGATAAGATCGTTGGCGCTACAGATGGGCTAGCAACAATAGTTGCGTTGGTACTAGTGTGATTACTTTTCATCCCCACAGCAACTTCCAGTATTTTAGATACTCCACAAAGATCGCGACTGAGAGTTGTTTGACGATAATGATGACGATGAATTTGTTCATCATGTCCCATGAAATTAGCAATATCATATATTTCTGATTCGGCTATTTTAAGAGATGCTACTGTAGTCGCAAAATGTTTACGCAAATTGGTTGCTCTCAAAGTTTCTGGATGCGAAGCATCACTCTCACTTGCATACTCACGAATCAGCTGACAAGCTTGTAAGTGCCGATGTCGTGCACAATTATCGAAGCCAGGTAGAGCAAAAATGAAAGGATTCTTTTCGTGAATTCCAGCTTCACGTCTATATTTTAAAATCATTTCAATGCTTTCTTGACCCTCTTTCCAAACAATTACAGGAACATTACGATCTAATTTTCCTCCCAGCTCAAATCGTAAATAGTTATCAACCATTTTTTTATCATTTTCAGATAATTTTTCATATTCCTGTTTATTTGACTCAGAAAACTTTTTAGCGCTTCTGTAATCTTCAATGCTAGCTCTTTCAAGCTCACCCGGTCTCTTACGATTGAACAATAGCAATAAAACAAGTGTCGTTTCACTCAGCGATTTCCAACATAGATAAGAATATTCAGTTTTTAATTTTACTAAAGCAGATTGGAATTTATTTTCCAGGTGTTCACGGAAAATTTTAATGTCATCCATTATTGGAAGTTCGACTTGCTTGTGTCTTTTGCGCTTAGTTAACTCTTCATACGCTAAATTATTAATACAAATAGGGTATTTTGATTTATGAAGAAACTCAAAATACTTTATTCTTTGCAGAGGTTCATGGTTTTCGTCTTCAATACATTTACTTCTAAAAGCATTAGTTACTTTTCCAAGATAAGTACCATAAGTGATAGCTGCAGATGGTGCTCGACAAGTTTTATTTTCTGCATCACAGCCAGTAAGACGTTTAATTGATTCAATAAGATGACTGTAAAATTTTGGATTAATGATTGAGGAAAAATCAATAATTTGGCTTCCAATTCCTTCAATTCCTTTCATTTCTATGACTAGCTTTCCAAGTAATCGTAATCGTGAACGAATCATATCATGCTGCTGTTGTTTACTATATTTATCACATAGTAAATTTGCAAAATAAATAAGCAAATCATCGTATCGTATAACTCGAGAAACGTCATCATCGTGCATTACAGAGAATAACTTTCGTAATAATGGAGTAGCTGATTCGTGAATAAGCCCAGCGGCTCCTCGTGACAAAATCGGGTTAGCTCTATGTCGAAAGTACGTTCCACCAACACATCTTCGTCTATGACGATGAATACTAGCATACTCTCCTAAGCAGACATGACACGTTTTAAAATCGGCAGCAGTTCTCTTCATTTTTGAGTTTGGCTGCCGGACAACCATTTTTTCTCCGTCATTATATTGTGTACAACTAGTGAATAAATTATCGCCTTTCAATCTTAACAACTCTAATTTGTGATTTTTTTCAGGTCCTTTTTAAAATAAATAAATTTATTAAAACCAATACAAAAGAAAAAAAAAGGGCTGATTAAATTAAAAATGTACCTTTTGGCAATATAATAATACTTTTAACTAGATCTTCTTCACGGTGGAGATCTTGTAAGTGTCGACTTATCACACGTTGCCATGTCTTACAATAGAAACAAAAATGAGACTTTCTTTTCATAACTCCAGAAGGAACAACAAACATATTAGCAACATCAGGGGCCCCAGCATTAAATTGAGGTTCAAATTCAAGTTCAGTTGTATCTTGAGGTAATGGCAATAAAGAATCTGATGCATTATTTGCATCATTGATTTCGTTTTCTGAGGCTGACTCATCTGGGATTGGTACATAGCTCTCGTCTGCACTATTATTTACTGAACTACGATCTAGCGTTTCATTTGGATCTATAACGAACGATTTATGGTAAAAATTCAAAATTAAGAATGCAAAAAAAAAAATTGGGGGTGTAAAATAATTCATATACAAATTTGAGGGATTCAAAAGCCTATAGTAGCTTTGCAAAAAAAAATTACAAGCAGATGAGAAAAAATTTGTTCCAAAAATAGAAGGTTGTAGTGTTGTTATTTTACTTTTATATATTTCATAGCGTACTAATACTGAGTAGTCATTACAGACCAGGCTAACAAATATCTACGAAACTCATTTTATCTCTCTAAGGTTAAAGAATTTTAAGTGACAATTGTTAACAACAAAGTAGTTTTACAAAGCTCTATAATTATTGTTTCTAAGATTTTTTCCATAATGTTGCTGTTTATCTCAAAAAATCACAAAGAAAATGTGGTCATTAATTTTTTTTTTCACATTTCGGAATTCCAATTACAATAAACTTATTTATCAAATTTAAAATTATAATTATTAATGGACGTTACCAAGAATTTTTGATTTTTAAAGCTATACTTTAACTTTGTATCAAATGAATACGACTATAAGTGATCATCGAAAATAAGATAATCTTTATCATGATTGTTCATTTAGCGAAAAGTCAATGCAAATTTGATTAATTCATCTAAGCTAAATAAAAATGACAACCCATTGTAAATAATGATGAGATTATTGAAAGAATTTTAAAAGCCTACAAAACATTAATGAGATAAAAAAAAAATCAACTATAGTTCTTTTTCTAATTCAATTAGTTTTCCAAACATTAAAAGCATACCTATTGATGAGCTTGTTACATTAAGTTCTCGTCTTTCATCGATAACTGTAGTCATTTGATTTTCATCGTTTACTTCTGAATTACGCCAATGACAAGATTTATCCAATGTCAAATTAATGTTACCAACAATATCTTCTATACAAGAATCATCTCTGACTTCGTCATTCACAAGATCTAAATTATTCAATTCTTCGATATCTGACCAACGAGAATCTGCATCTGATTCATAATCACATTCCGTATTTTCTGGCGGTTCTTTATCGTTGTCATTTGGAAAGCCTTGAAAAAAAAAAAATTTAATTTAATTGTTCTCAACGAAAAGCGTCCACGAAACATCCTGCGATTATATTTAACTTCAACAAACTAGTTATATTTAACTTAAAAAATCAACCCAAATATATACATTCGAATGAAACAAAATAAAATGTTACAACTGGTAAAATTTTTAACAATTTCTGTTCCAAATTGACAAATTATTTAAAATAATAATTTAAAACGTACTTGCTAATGACGTGGGAGAACTCGGATGTTGTCTTTCATTGGTAATTTTTTTTATTGGAATATGCAAATCAGTGCTGTTGACTTCATCTTGTACATTATAATTCTCATCAACTTTACCATACTCCAGATCTACATTATTTAATTCTTCTATATTTGACCAACTACATTCTGTATTAGATACATATAAATTTCTCATATGATCTATCTGACTGTCTTCATTTTCATAAGTAAGCCCTTGTAAAAAGCAAATTGATTTGCGTATTATAAAAAAAAAAAAAAAAACAGAAAAAAATTAATTTTTCATTATAATTAATGCTTACCACAAGTTTCAGTAACACTTTGGTTATTATAATTTTCGGTATTTTTGATAACTATCAAATCTATTTTCTCGAAAGCTTGAGTCTCATTATTAAATATAGTAACTTCTGTAAATATAAAATGATAAAATTCATAAATGAGATTGAAAACATGTTAATAAAACTTATGTATACCTTGTTTATAAGTCGATGAATAGTCAATTATATCAACTGAAGTGTTCTGAGCAACTGCAGTATTTTCATTTTCTGTTATGTTTAAATTATTAGTTGAATCCTGAAGTAAATCATTTACATCAATTAAAGCAGTTTGAGCATCGATGGTATTTTTATTTTTATTTATCTGTAGTTCATCAGAGAGACCCGGAAGTGATTCATTTGCATCTACTACAGTTTTTTGAGTATCTAAAGTACTAAGAGCCAAGGTATTTATATTTTCTGGCATCTGTATATTGTCGGTTGTATCCAGAACAAATTTATTTGGAGCAATAACTGTATTTTGAGTATCAAAAATATTTTCATTTAATGTCATCTGCAAATTATCAGTTGGATCAAGTACTAGTTCATCCACATTTGTCACTGTAGTTTGAGCATCGATGGTATTTTTATTTTTATTTATCTGTAGTTCATCAGAGAGACCCGGAAGTGATTCATTTGCATCTACTACAGTTTTTTGAGTATCTAAAGTACTAAGAGCCAAGGTATTTATATTTTCTGGCATCTGTATATTGTCGGTTGTATCCAGAACAAATTTATTTGGAGCAATAACTGTATTTTGAGTATCAAAAATATTTTCATCTAATGTCATCTGCAAATTATCAGTTGGATCAAGTACTAGTTCATCCACATTTGTCACTGTAGTTTGAGCATCGATGGTATTTTTGTTTTCTGTTAGTTGTAAATTATTATTCAGATCTAGAAGCATATAGTTTTATTAAAAATTAATAAATTAGCAAATCACTAAATTTATTATATCAAAATAACCAAAAAAAAAATTTCCATCACATAATACCAAACGTAGAAATAAACAATTATTGTATGGTATACCTGAAGTAATAATTGAAGGAATCTCGTCATGTACAATAGTTGTTGTTTCTAAATTATACCGGAAATTCAGAGATGCAGAGTTTTTTTTTCCACTGCAGTCTTCGATCAATAATTGTTTCCTCTTGTCTTCCATTAATCTTTCAAGTTTTATGACTGCTTGCAAATGGATTAATTTTTCATCTATCAAATAAACGAACATAATTTATTATTCAAGTGTTTTTTAAATGATATATGAAAATTTATACTTAAAACATTAAATTAAACGGACCTTTGCATAAAGCTTTAAAATTAGATGTGCCTTTCTTGCCCTTCGTACATTTTATCTTTAGTGGGAATGAAATTTTTTTCGTGCAGTCAGCAACCACAGAATCGTGTTTATTTCCCAAAAACACTGTAAAAGTTATTTTATAAAATGGATATCTTCATAAAAATTATTTATATGATACATGTATATATATATATATATATATATATTTATATTAGGGTGGGTTGAAAAAAAAATTTTTTATTGTTTTTCTTAGCATGGGGGTAGAATTTGTACCTTAAAAAAAAAAAAATTTTTCAAGAAAAAAAAATTTTTTTTACTCAACATTTTGAGGTGGCCCACTCGTTTTTAAAATAAATAATTGATCAAACGGGGTAGTCCCAACGAAAAAAATTACATGGTGTTCTAGAATCTGTAGGGTGTCCCCTTGAAAGCTAATTGAAAGTCAGAAGTTGAAAAAATTTTTTTCCTATTATTTTTGTAATTTAAGTAAAATATCCAAAAATGAAAAGCATTTTCTTTTGAATTAAAATGAAAGTGAAGTAAAAAAAAATCACATTCGACAATTATTAGATGTTTTCCACGATTTTGGACAAAAAAAAATTTTTTCGTTGGAACCACCCTCTTTCATCAATTATTTATTTAAAAAACAAGTGGGCCACCTCAAAATGTCGAGTAAAAAAATTTTTTTGTTCTTGAAAAATTTTTTTTTTTTATACGGTACAAATTCTACCCCCATACTAAGAAAAACAAAAAAAAATGTTTTCGTTCAATCCACCCTAATATATATATATATTTCTGATGTGTTAATCAAGTCTATCAAAATAGTAACCTTTTCAGACAATTTTTCAGAAATATACTAAGTACCATTACGTGCATATTCATGTAAAACTTTTTAATAATAATGAGCTAATGTAATTAATTCAACAGTGATATAAATTAATCAAAGTATGTCGACTTACCTTTACATTCTTTAATAAAAATCTTTGGTTTTTTGTCAAGACCAAGTGGCCTATGATTCATGTATTTACGACGAGTAAAATACTCAGACTCTGATTTTACGTTTTGCTTCATTTTCTTTTTTTTAATAACTTTATCAATTGAAACTACGCATTAAAACTTATTGTTCAACTCGAAATGATGCAATAACCGATATACATCAAATTCTTAGAACACCCGGGAACATCTGAACGTTGTCAACACAGAAAAGTAAAATGGACCTAGCCGTACATCCAAGTGTGTAGAGAATATATATATATATATATATATGTATATATAATGTCTATTCTGTTATGACTACAAAACTACTACTAATAACTTATTTCTTGTTAGCCACTTGGAAAAAAATTTATTTATTAAAAGATTGGCTAAAATTTATTTTGTACAATAAAAAAGGCTGATGTAAAAAAACCCTACGTCCCATTTGGAATTGGCTGCATGTAAGCACAAAAAGTCAGAGCTACCAATGTAACTTTACGCGCCAAATTTAAAAATGGTTAATTTAACACTGTTTAAAATTGTCATTAGATTCATTTACTTTTATATTGATCTATAAATTATACCTATCAACTATGCAATGGAAAAATATAAGTATTAAATGAAATTTAATATTTT